>NW_027185375.1:6332849-6430349 GCF_022577435.1 Embiotoca jacksoni | reverse complement strand
TCAAATAGAGATTAATTGAGTGTAACCCAGTGTAAAAAAAAAGAGAAAAAAAGCAGTCTTTATATTAACTTGGCTAATTCACCATGGTTGGTTTGTGCTGGGTGTCCCGTGTTGCGCACACATCCACAGAGTGATTGTGGCGATTCTCTCTGACCAATCAGTGGTCATGTCACCTTTTATTTTCATCTCGGCTCCCTTGGAACCTCGAAAGAGGTGATACCAAACACAGTCCCTGGTTACCGTCTGCAACTCTTGCCCAATGGAAACTCTCCAAGTCGAGCTGTTTTAAGAGCAGTATCAGCAGTGGAAAGAGGCTTCACTGCTCACCAAACAGGATGTGGGAAAGAGACACAACGGTAAGCTCAAAGGTCCACTTGCTAGATTTTGGACTTGCCAACCTGCACACCAGTTTCTAATCAACACATGGAGCTTAAAGGAACTTGAACATCACCTTAAACGACAACCATTGAAAATAGCTTAACTGGTATAGTCATGAGTACAATTTCAGAAATAAGGGACAAAATTAAGTGATTTCCTTATGTGCAAAAAATTTTTTTTAAATGTATCTGAAGCTAAAAAGAACGTGACTCGGCTGATTCAGACTCTTTGAGTCTCGTTTTGTTTTTCAGTGTACTTGGGGAAAAGAAGATGACTTTGGATTCTCTCTCACCATCTAGCCAGACCTTGTCAATGACCAGTATGGACAGAAGGGATGATTAAAGCAAGAGCTACATCCTTTCATGCATGCACATGGTAACCCCTATCTCGGCTCACGGTTGACCTCGACCTCCTTGATCTTTCCAAGGCTGTCCGCTGTCCTCTGGTCGATGACTTTGACTGCCTATTGTGACCAACTCGTGACTGTTTTCCAACAGACAGTTCGTGGAGTTTGAATTCCGTTGAGGCTCCTCGCTTTTCACCAATGCAGTGCATATCTCGTAGCTGCGGCAAATGTTGCTGAACACACCTTCTGTTTTCTTTTCTCGGTGTTCTTTTCTTTAGGGTGTACCAGCAGAGATGGCACCTCCCACGACACGATTTTTGACAAGCAATACTTTTCTCTCCCTACAGTGTCCCGAGACCACCTCGCAGAACATCACCTGTGCTAATAAAGCAGCCCTTTTTTTTTTTTTTAGAAAATGACAACCATTCTAGTTTTTGCTCGCCCTCAATAACCCTCATCCTGTTGCACTACCTGGCTTGATTTACGGTCGTCAAGGTAACCACTCCATTATAAGCTTAATGGCTCACGCGGAACAATGGCCATCATAATTTTGACAAATTTCTGTACGACTGGCTGGAAATTCATTGTCATCATAATTGTGATTACATATGTGTGCCACAGCATGAGCACATACCTGGGCACCTGCTGCATGTTTTTTTTTAAATGGTCTGGCTCTGACAGCACAGACAAAGAGGGCAGAATAAGCAGCACACTAAATTCTATTCTACGCAGCTTTTCCTCAGACTCCTACTGTTTGCAGTTTTTCTTTTTGAAGGCGATTTCATTCCTCCCCCCTTAACAATTTTTTATTCAGACAGCAGGAGGCTGACAGAGGCACCAGAGAAACATTCTGCACGGTCGGGGCTCTATGGGCTACAATGATACAGACCAGTGAAATTCAAAAGGAGCAGCTCCTTTGCAGTGGGATCATATTCCTACTTTGTAGAAGTGATGAGAGCAGCACACAGACACGGTAACAAACCGGGAGGCTGTAGTCTCAGCGATGCCGAGGCCTTGTGCATAATGAACAGTATAATTTTCTGTTCCTGTGCTGCATTGTATCGGCTGTTAATTCCGACAGATGAGAGCTCAGGTGGTCAGGAGGCAGTAAAGAGCGGAAAGGCTGTTGCAGGGTTTGGTGTGATGTGGCCTCAGCTGTAATGAAGCAGGCGGATGCAGTGGAGGTAGAAGAGGGAGCTGTAATCTGGAAGGCTGTCAGCTTTATTACCCCACTGTCTCGTCATGAGGACACCACGCACACACATACGAGGAAAAAGAGCAGAAAGACAGAAAGGGCAAGAAAAAGAGTCTGAATGAGTAAAGCAGAGGAGCGGGGGGGGGGGAGGGGGGAAGCAATCAGCCGCCTGGACCCAATCACTTTCTCCTCTTTTTCTTTTTCTGTACCGAAGCCCTGCTCCCAGCTCCGCATTTGGACACATTAAGTTGCTTAAATGATTTCATAAGCATCTCGGCCTTCACCACCAGCGACGGAAGAATGCAAGGGAACGATGTACAAGGCACTGATTAGACGTAATTATGAATCCTGATTAAGGCTTTTAATTAGTCGAGCCAGCACTTCAGCTGGAGAGGGCGGCAGAGATGGAGAAGACAGTGGGAGAGATGGGTGGAGGACGGGAGGGTCGGGGATTCGAAGGAAAGTGGAGGAGGAAAAGGACTGACGTGAGAGAACGCAATACAGCAAATGATATATCACTGATAATGCTGAATTTTACCTAGAATAATATAATATTGAAAAGGAGAGACCAAGTAACACATGGGGTAGAAAAATCCAAGATAGGTTGGCCAAGAGCTTCACTAGGCCTGATCTAATCTGGGCACAAAATAATTTAGTCTCATTTAGCACATTGTCGTTTTTTGTGAGCTCCAAGTCTATTTTAAAGTCAATAGATAGAAATCGTTTTTTAATCATATTGAGCACGCAGGTATTGGATGGGGATGTGCAAGCAGTGGATCAATTCAATGTCAAATTAAAGCTAAATCCTCTCACCCACATGACCATATATTTGTTGTGAGATAGCAGGTTGTGGACCCAAGAGCAGACACACAGGTGTAGATGGTGAGAATAAAATGGGAAGTTTTATTGAAGACAGGAGTTGTAGATTAAGCTTGGGTTCCAGTCTGCGTGTGCGAGAATTCAACGACAAAGCAGAGTCCCGGGACCCGGGGTACCAGAGTGTGCGAGCGTGTGCGAGAGTTCGCCAGCAGGGGCAGAGTCAGAGCAGAGTTCTTCCCCGGGGATGAGTCCAAATAGCACTGGTGGAGCTGTTCTGTGAAGAGGCAACGAAGCAGCAGCGAGGGGGTGTGGAGCAACCAGGGGCGGGATGCTGGGAGCAGTAGGCTCGACGTGGATGGTGATCTCCGCGGATAAATGCAGGACTTACGGGTCGGAGTCGACTGGTGACCTCCGTGGGCCGACGCAGGACAACAGGCGAGAGTTGACGGTGGGATCTCCGCGGGACATCAGGCAGGTCGGGAGACAAGATGAGGGGACAGATCAGGCAGGCTGCCGGCACGCTGGCGGCTGTGTTTTGGCAGGTCAGAACCAGATGAGGAATAACGATGATCAAAAAGTTACAGCAGCAGCGGCAGCGTGGGCGAGAAAACGGAACGGACCGACCGAGCTGGAGTGCAGGACCAGGGTTGATATACTCCCAGGAGGCGATCAACAGGATCGACAGCAGCTGTGCCAGCCGCTCACGGGAGTGGAAGTGGGAGGTGTCTGGAGGTGGGCAGTGGAGAAATCCACATCCTCCAGACACAGACCAAAACATAAAGCACATGGCAGACAACAACAAACAGGGGAATGACAGAAAACACGAGGAGAGGAGATCGGGGGGGGGGGGGATTAAAACACAAAGGGTCAGACAGGGATCCAGACAATATTACTTGTTCCTACCATCAAATATCATCCACAGGAGTGTTTCCTAAATAAGGAAAGGACAAAAAAAAAAAAATCCTGGTTTAAGTTCAAATGAAGATCCGAACCGTGTTGTGTATTTAAGTTCTTACTTCTTCTATTTCTGTTTATGAAACCTTTGTCGTAATGGCAACAGTAAACACAGTTTTAATAAACTGTCCTAACTTGTGTTTAAATACAGGATGTGAACAGTGATCTCTTGCATCCAAGTCTGCTGTTATATCGAATCATCCGCCCAACCTACCTCCTCCTACCAAGGAAACACTCATTAAACGGACGTCATCTGAACCGCGTTACTTCTCCGGGACACCAGATTGCCGTTATTTATACGACCACTCGAGGTTGTTCAAAACAAAGATGTGGGTTGTAAATAGCTGCTTGCTCAAAAGAGCTTAACGGTTGTTGTTTTTTTGGAGGAGGACCATCTTGCCCAATTACACTATCATGGACAGCTAATTTTTTATGAAACATCTTTGGAACAGTGGAATTTCAATCTATGATAAAGATGAAGCTCACCAAGCTACACTACAGAGGAAATGTTTTCTATCTTTAGCAAACCTGCCACTCAACTAAAACTGAGCCTGATGGTTTATCTTTGATGTGTCCAAATCAGCAGTTGTTAAAGCAATCTCTTGTTTTGAAGCTTTCAGCAGCCACGAAGGCTCTAATAAAAATGAACTTTGAAGAAATTTAAACCAAGAATGAATTAATTCCTGTTATTTAGCTCATTTGCAGCATCTCCTCTGCACCACCTGAGCGACAAACGAATGTTACCGTGAGGCAGCCGTGTTTCGCAAAGTCAGGCAGCAGCGTCACTATTTCTATCCCATTTTCCCCCTTTTATTACATACGATCTGTGATTCTTCCCAACAAATACTTCGTCCATTATGTCGAAACAGAAGACGCAGTGTGTTCAGCGCGTTAGCAGAGCAGCAGCAGCAGCATTCGGCGACCACTTTGGGGCGAAAGTCACACTGCGTCAGCGCTGCTGTAGAGCACCTTCATTTGAGATCGTTTCATCAACTATACTCAAGCAACATCATGAAAAAACAATGGCTGCAAGAATATGTTTTTCCAGTGGAATATTTCAATAAATACAAGTAATATGGAATGCATAAAATTACGTTGGACGTATTTTTTAGACAGGTTTTGTTATGAAATTCATTGAAGACCCTTTTTTTTCTTCTTTAATTTAAAGTTAATCAATATAAAAGCCTATTCCTGCTGCTGGGACTGTGTAAATTAATAAACAGTTTCAACAGTTAAACCCTCACATGCTGCTAGAAATTACAGCTAAGCTACCAGCAACTCTGCTAATCATCCAAGAATGGAATAGAAACACGTTTTCAAAAAAGACAATCGTATCTCAGTCTTCAATGTGACCCTTCCAAGTCTATCTGATTCAGCAGTCCCACGGGGTTTTCTCTACGGAGAAGTACAGGGACGTATGTTAAGTGTAAGGAACACACCTGTGTTTTTCACGAGAGAAAAGCAGCGAATGCTGATATTATCCTTTGACTTCCCCACCAGTGTTTGCAGCCATCCTTCTGATCTGCCTCTGTAGGAGAGCCCTGATTTGCCTCATCGCTGTTGATCTCCACGTTTTGACAGATCCTCGTTACAAACATAACCTCAGTTGTTTCGTTCTTCGCCTCTCATCTTCCTCCTTTCCTCATTTTCTTGTGCTTTTCCTTTGTTCTACTTCCCATCTGGCTTTTTTTTTTTTTTTTTTTTCTCAAAGTACTTCATACGCTCTCTCTCTCACTTCCCTTCTCTCTACAGTAGACCATTTGGCACAAACCTCATCTCTCCTCCTCTCATCCCTCGCTCTCACCTCAATTTTCGGCTGTTGCATAATTAATTAGCAGCACTGTTCACTATCAATGCAATTACTCCAGGGAATGGAGAAAGAGAGAACGGGGGAAAGAGAGAGAGAGAGAGAGAGAGGGAAATAAAATGGGAGAACACGGGCAAAATGGAGATGCCATGAAAAACATGGAATAAAAAAGGAGGAGAGATAGAAAGGGAGGGTAATTTTGGCCCTTAAAGGCATGTAGTCAATATGGGCTAAAACCAAAGTGGTAATTTTGACAATGAAAAATCCATTTGGAGGCTCGGGGATCCAGATGGAAACAACACAGGTTTGGTTCAAAAGAGAATATCAAACAGATCCCCACATTAAACATTTACTTCTTTTCAGACTTTATCTATATATTTCTTTGTCTGTATTACATTTAAGATGTTTGATTACACTGTGTTGCTGGGTCCAGATTTAAAGCGCTGCATAGTCGTCATCGTCCCTCGTCCCCCCCCCGACTGAACATCTGCATACGGACACAAGTTGAAAGCCTCACAGCAGATTTATTTGTCTGAGTCATTATGAAAGTGTTTGCATGTGTGAAAACCCGACGCCCAATCCCCAAAATTATTCATAAATTTATGTCAACACTCGCCTGTTTAATCTTGTTTGGACGAAGCCCAGACTCCCTCCAGTCTTGATCTGGCACTGCTGATGTGTCACACACAACCATATGTATCAGCACACTGTGTACTGTGACCCATAATGACCTAATAGGGAGGATAATGATACATATATGGGTCAAATTTATGATTATTCTGTTCATGAACATTTGCAGCTGGAATACAATTGTAGAAATAAAGATATTTATGTTCCAATTGTTCTCGAAAGCTATGATGTCATGTGAAAGATTGTGGTTTCAAATGAATCACGTGGTGTGAAGTATGCAAAAAGGTATGCACATTTTTCAACCAGAATCTGTGTAGAAACTTATTTTTTTTCTTTGGTCCACATACATCTGGCCTCCACAATTTTTGGCATCGCGGCCCAAAAGGGAGGCTCGACGATTACAGGTCAAATCGAGGTGGCTTATTTGTTGGTGATTGACCCAGATAGGTTCAGCAGCATTTACTGGAAATGACATTCAGGCTGCTGTCTGGTTCATAACAGGCCTATCAGCTGGTGTATTGTTACAACGGAGAAGGTATTTCTATTTACTGGCAGTAAAAGCGACAGTATGACTGCGCCAAAATGACAAATTATTTATTGTGTCAGCGTTTTCACTCTGTGCCATTTACCAAAAGCCCTCTTTTAAAGAGGAGTAAGAAAATAGAGTCGCGTTTCATACCATGTGGAAACTTTGATCATTTACGTGCTGAGGGCAGAGAGCAGAGATTTAGCCAAGACCCATTACAGTACTTACTCTGTGGCAATTAACACAAAGCCGGTGCGTTCAAGGATCGATGCCATTTGTCTGTCTTTAATTTGTCAGGCAGACATCATACTACGCTGCTGATGTTGAAGTCCGGCGTTTCATCCGTGACTGAGGGATCTGTGGAGTGTGATGCATATGGAGCGGCTCACCATACCAAATCGCCAACAGAGAGATGATGTTCTCTGGAGTCTGACAACCCGTAAATGACAGATGGACTAATACGACTTAATTCCCTCCGCCTGTAATTCTTTGTCCCCTTCTTAACTATGTAATTGCGATTCAAGGCTGGATGTATTTCCACATACAATGCAACTGGTGTCATTATGTGCTATTCTTGGCAGTCTGCTCCGCTCTCTGTCATGAGCTGTCAGGTCTGCTTGATTCAGTGGAGATACTCGTGGTCTTTACTCTGAAAATAATAAACAGGATGTGTTAAAAACATGTCAAGGAAAGAGAGATAGACACTCAGAGAAAGCTATTTCAGCTATGTCTCCCTATTCATGCGCAGCCCATTCAAGCCTCTTTTCATTGTGGTTCCTATGGCTTTACTTTCAGACATCCATTACTGAAATAGCAATTATATGAGCATTAATGAGTGAGTCACACAAAAGGCCGGCAAAGTGGGGGAGGAAATAGTTTTAAAGGAATGCATAAAGACCACATACAGTCATTTGTATGCATATGAACACGCGTGCACAGAATAAACCTGGAAGGTATTTCTCATTGCAGGCAAATGTATTCAATGATATTGTCGCAGCGCTTTATCACTGGAGGATGTGATTTGCATTGAAATGTTGTTTTTTTTGTTTTTTTTTTGCTGTTGTGTTAATTGTTTACTGTGGGATAATTAAAGCCTGCCTGTCATTAACGATGATCACTGCTCTCTGCAGATGGAGGCAGTGGTGACAGACCCTGACAGAGGGGAGGGCACCAACAAAGGAGGCTCACAGGGGGCGGGGGAGGTGAGAGAGCGAGAAAGAGGGAGAGAGAGGGGCCACACCGAAGCATGATACACGGGAGGTGTTCTATCGGCCTATCACAGACACACGAGTACTGGCGTACATGTTGACTGATATGCACCAACATTTTTTTTTTTTTTTTTTTTTTTTTTTTACAGCATATAATGCAAATAATATGCTTGGTGTACATTAGAAAATGTTCTGTTTATGGGTTTTATTGTATAATATGTGGTTAAGAAAAAAAAAACAGCGGTCTTTACTTTGCGGCTGTGGCTGTTTATTGTGCTCGTAACCATCAATATATCATACAAACAGTATATAAACCATCTTTGCAATGATAGCTCAAGCATCACTATTAAACATCGGAAAGCTGATCAGGGGACTGCTTAAAGAAACAGACTTTGCAAATACTTCACATTTAAGTGCGACATTAAAATATTTTAAAACGAGATTTTAAAACTAAAAGCACAATCTGGGGAATCATCAAAATCCCCTAAACAATGTTTTCCTGCAAGATTATATCTCATTACTTATCCTCCTTATAATATTACCCACAACTTGCCATAAAAAACTGTGTGTATATCTGGTCTGAAGTATGTCTGAAGTACAGACGTTGTCACTGCAAATGATTCTTTTACAAACACTATTTTTTTGCGCATCCACTACTTGCATATCTGACCCTGAACTTGATAACTTAAATGGAATACAGTTGTTATGGATGCAATTAATGACACTAATTTCTCTACTGTGAGAGAAAATATTTATTTTGGGCATGTTACCATGCCAGTGTTGAGCTCAAAGCACCACTGTGAATAAATACTACCTCAAATAGCTGCTATACTGGCTATAGACTTAGTCTTGTTTATTTAAAAATGAGATTTACTGTATATTCTGTAAAGACATAATCTTTATTATGTTAAAACCCCTTGTTTAAAACGTTTTTTACATTTGGATTTGTAATATTTTTCTTTTCTAAGTTAGGGTTTAGTCCAAGTACGAATAGATAAGTTTTGTTTTGTTTTATTTTAATTTAATTTTGTTGCATTGTCTATAAAACATATATACACATATATACACAATGAAAAAAAAAAAAAATAAAACAGTTGGAAAAATTTTGAATTTGACTGTACAAGTTGTTGAAACTGAAATACAAACTAAGTTAAAAAGAAAAAAAAGAAGAGGGACTGTGTTGGTGAAAGAGCATCCATACGACTGCTAGAAATGTTTCTGTACATTTACGACATTAATTCCGTCATCTTACTGATCATTCACTCATATCAATTTGCAGAGTCATAATTTCATAGGTTTTTAAATATTTGGAAAAAAAAACCGCGGTCATGATATTCAGTATATGCAGTGATAAACATCACTGGCATAAGTTGAAAAGGCAAACTGTGTATCCTTTTAATTATTCAACCACAGCGGTGGAAGCTGAAGTAATAGTGTGGATTGTGTTTGTTTTCATGGTTGTGTTGGCGACTGTGTGTTGAAGACAGAGAGCCGTGTGCGAGGTCGTGTCAGTCACCGCAGGCTGGAGTGGATGTGTTTGTTAGTGCGTGTCTTTCTCCATCACTGAGTGTCCATCCACATTAGATCCTATGGCAGGATTAAGTGGCACTGCTGAAGGTACACGGCGGCCAGGAGTGGTTATATCTTCATTTGCGTCTGGCAGCTGGTGATTTGTTCCTGTGCACGTCTCACAGGTCTGTGTGTGTGTGTGTGTGTGTGTGTGTGTGTGTGTGTGTGTGTGTGTGTGTGTGCGCGCGTGTGTGTGTGTATATGCGAGTGTGTGAGAGATTGTGTTTATGTGCGTATGCATGCATGCACACAGAGTCGGGAGTAAATGGGGAGTGAAGAGATTTCAACTCAAGCTGATCGACTGTGTGTATATCACATGTAGTGGTGAGTGTGTGTGTCTTTGCTTGTGTGTGTGTGTGTGTGTGTGTGTGTGTGACACCGAATAGATGGAGTGATAGGTGGTAAATGTGAGGAGAAGGCTAATCTCTATTGATAAGAAAGGAAAGATCACAGGTGAAGGTTGCTGATACAGAATTGATGAGTTGAACGCAGACCATGTTCTTCTTCTAAAAACAATCTAAGCTGGAGACACCTGGGAACGCAACTTACAAATGAAAGCAGATAGAATGAACACCGCAGCAGGAATGACGTTGTGTGTGGAGTAGTCCTGCCCGTCAAAATGTTAAAAATCACCCTCACTAAATCCAGGTTTTGAGGTTTGGAGCTGGAAGTGACCATATTTGGGTAGGAGCGAGCGGGGGGATCTGACTCTATCTGATTGGAAACCCGAAGATACCACGTTTACCCACCAATAGCCGTAACCTGACTGCACCACAGGCCTGTCAATCAAACAGACACTCCCCCCAAACACACAGTTTTTTTTAAGCTTATTTCATGATTAATGAGAGGATTATTTTCAGATGGACCGCCAGAAAACTAATAAGAAGGAGCGACTTTAACTAACAACACCAAAATGACTGGTGGAAAAATATTTATTGACTTTCATGACAGAAGTTTAATGGGAGTCCAAGGAGCCAGCGGGTTTTAGCAGCCGACCCTTAGAGGCCCTCGGTGGTATTGCAGTTTAAGGCACTTTCGCATAGGCCTCATTTTTCAGACTCGGAAGCCAGGTCCACTTTTATATACAGTTTATGTTATATACTCTCAGGTCTGATTGAAAACCAATGATACTACTAAAACAGACTTAAACACAGATAACAGACAATAAAAACACCAATTTAGTTTTTCTATCCATGCAAATGCTTTGCTAAACATTTGGAGACGAAGCATTAGAAAATGCTTAAATCCTCTTTTCTCAATGATCCAGGTTCACCACTGTGAACTGAGCCACAGCTTCTTCAAATCATGTCCTGTGAAACAACAATGCGTGAACTTTTGTAATAATAAAACTTGTAAGACGTTCTACATTAATGAATGAAATTTAATGGAGTAAAGTGTGCAGGCATCAGCTTCATTTTTCATTTATAGATCTTAAAGAGGTATCGATCTTGTCAACTCCTGATAAGAAATCACATGAGGATATGTCTCAATGTGAAAACTGTCTTTTAAAGTGAAGATTGTTTCTCCGTTTAAAATCCTGTAAATGCACGGGTCCATCTCAGCGAGTCCTTCTCAGTTTGTCTACCATGTTCTGGACCTACAAGAAGCTCTAAAATTCAGCAGAACTGTTTAAACTCTCGTCACTGTTCTAGTATTGCAGCACAGATCCAGTGTTTCAAGGACTCTGCTGTTTCTTGAAGGTATGAAATACCCGACAAGGCAAAATTGGGATTCAGTGGCCACAACTGCTCGTGTGCTGTTGGATGTGTGTGTGTGTGTGTGTGTGTGTGTGTGTGTGTGTGTGTGTGTGTGTGTGTGTGTGTGTGTGTGTGTGTGTGTGTGTGTGCATATGCATCTTTAAGTGAGAGACGCGAAGAGAGAAACAAGCACGGATTGTTTTCAGCCATCTGCCAGTTTTACCGCCCCACGGCAAAAACAAAATGACTATACATAAAATAAGTACAAAGGAATTAGACGCACTGGTGTGGGATATAAATTACACAGTTTGCAGCATGTGAGCCAGCCCATGTTAATTTGGATCCAGCCATGCTTACCCGTGTATGTCCTTCCTCGCCCAAGATTACAATGCCAACTTCCACTAGCACCTGCTTCCTCTCAGCTCCTGCCTGAACAAACCAAAACATGTTCATATCAGCATCAGGTTATGCTTGACTTTAAGAGAACAAAAAATTGCATGTAGCAAACAAAAGACTGATGGCAGCTGCAAAGGACTTTTCATAATTTTTTTTTTTTTTTTTAAACACACAATTTGTGGAACAAGAACAGTGTTCAGACTTAATTTCCTGACTTAAAACCTGGGTAAACTATGTGCGTTTATCTTCCAACTGTGCCAATCAGCTCTTTGTCTATCTCGCTGCCCCCAGGGTCCTGGCCCATATGCCTGCCTGGTCTGCAAGCCTGATCACACAGGTCAGGACCCTGCCAGCTTCACTGGGACACCAGTGTGTGTGTGTGTGTGTGTGTGTGTGTGTGTGTGCATCCATCTGTTACAATGGAGGTGCATCGCGTGACAGATCCCCTCTGACCTCAACCCTCTGGGAGAGAATGTGTGTGTGTGTGTGTGTGTGTGTGTGCTGCTGTTGTTACACACTACATAAGTGGCGTGTATTTAGATGCTTCGGTCTATGAACATGTACAGATCTGAGGGCTTGCCAGAGGCCCCATATGCCTGTATCCATCTTCATAAGCGCCCAATAAGCGTGCCCGACCCCGCAGCCACCAACATCGCCGGCAGTCCATTGAACACCCCCCTCCCACCCCCCCTATCAACGTACTCCGAACCAGATGGGGTGCCAGGGTCACCTCTGACCCCCCCGCCGCTCTGTGACTGATGGGACAGCCCAGCCCCGTCACCCCCCCCTATTGTACCCTGATGGGCATCTGACACCACTCAGATCCATTCATTAAGAACACGACCACCATGCACCTGAGCTTTTTAATAAGTCTGCCAATCAGTGTTTTCCTATAGGCAATACGTTGCCATAAATCTTTGTTGCCACAAATTTATCATTGTGACCTAATCAGTCATTTGTCATGTGGCACCTGAACTTAATAATAATGCTGACAATCAACGCATTAGGCATTAGAAAGCTGCTGACCTGTGGTTAAAGGGTCAATTCGCCCAAATTACAAAAAAAAAAAACATTTTTCTCACTTATATCTAGTGATATTGAGCTACGCTGGTAATTTTGTATTTGAGATATTTGGCTTCAAGATTTCTGCTTCCATCTCAACACCATGGGGGTGAATGAAATATATTTTTTTCTTCTGCTCGCAGCAGTGGAAAAGAGATGTCTAAAAAAAAAATGTGACAGTAATGTGGCTTTCTAGAAAAATGTGTCTTTGTAACGCGTGGATAATCCGCAGACGAGCCTGTTTCGTATCCACAATAACCCAGACACTAAATTTGGAAAGAAATGTGCCATTTTTTTTTATCTCTGTTTGAGCCACAAATTAAATGTCATTCCCCTCTGCCATAATGGGGTGCATTGATCCATCTTTGAGGCATAGATCGGGCTGGATATTGTTCAATAACCTTTAATAAGGGTACTGATACAGTGATGTCGATACTGGTTTCTGAGCAATACTTTTTTAGTTACCAATTTTACCAATTCATTTATAATCAATTTTAAGAGAAAGAAAATCCCTTTACACATTCTGGTAAAAAATCTGTAATCTTCAAGCAGTTTGGAGGGAGGAATGTAACTCTGGTTATTTTCTGTTGCTACAATTAACCCATGTCCGCTAAAGGCCTCACCTGCTAGCTATTGCTAGACATTACAATTTACCAATGTTCCCTCAATGCCTCACGTGCTATTAAGTAGCTGAGGAGCCTCCAGTGTCCAGTTACAGTAGACAGGTATGTGGCCAAAATGTTTTTAGAAAAAAGTGACATAAGGAGTTCAACTGTATGATTCACTTCCCGAAGCTGAAACCAAGTGTTTCATTTTCCTGAGCGCACTGCTTTAGTGGAGCTTCTGTTCTCTGGCAGTAAAGAGATTTACCCCTGAGTAAATGTAGATGAAGTTATGCATTTTAAGGGAAAAACATATTCGTGCGGATGTAGCCTAGGTATCGAAATTTGGTACCAGAATGACAAGGCATTTTTTTGACGCTAGATAGTATTGATGCAATTCGGTCATTTCCATATAAGTATCAAAGTTTGGTGCCTGGCCCTAAGGGCGGATCTCAAAACATTTGCATATAAAACAAAAACAATCTGCATACCAGAAACAATTAACTTTGTAATTTCAGTGAACTGACCCTTTAAACCCAACCTCATTTCTCCATGGCTGGATGCAATCCAAAAAAAAAACACTCTTTCCAAAGCTTTATCTACATACTATCATCGAAGTTAGCTATGTGTAAAGGTTTCTACAAACATAAAGAAATTGTATCAAAGGAATGCACTTCTGTCAACATTTTCTGTGGCCTTGTATTTGTTTCTGCATTTTGACATCCACGTGTCCGTCACATGAACTGTTCTGGGATGTGAAGGGTTGCTATTTTTGTCGTGTAAAGTGTAAATCGTACACCAAGGCCATCAGGAGGAGGTGGATGTTTGTCTCAGAATCTGAGGGAATGCCTTATGCTAACACTCTGAGACACATTAGCATACAGACTCAGCCGCAGCTGTTGTAAATCCATTTTTCTCCTTGCAGATCTGTAATAAACACCTTCTTTGCTTATGAGAACTACTTTTTTTTCCCTCTTGTGATGATTGTTCTTTTTTTTCCCAATGTGTGGCTTATATTATTATGCGATTGCTATAGACTGCTGCAATATTAAGTGTAATGTTTTTTTTGGCATGATCTCTATCAGTGAATCGGGTGAGATTGAAATCATATGGTTGCATGCGCCTGGTGGTGTGCAAATCTCTTTAGGGCAGAGGTGATAAGCCCAAAAAAAAAAAAAAAAAAAAAAAGTTATTTCAGCCAAAATGCCAGGGAGGGTTGAAGAGGTCAATCTGTTTTCCTCACAGACAAAAATCATTATCTCTGACTTTTGAACAAGAGATTACTTCCCATCCAATAAGAAACCGCAATTTCTAAAAAAGTGCTTTAGCCCCCATGTGGCCTCATTGAGAACAGTGTGTGCTTGGTGCACTTTGTGTTTTTGTTTTATGACTATTTTGAACAAGTGCAACAATATTTCAGGGAACAAACACAGAAAATACCATGAACAAACAAGATAGATTAAACAAAAAAAAAAAACTAGTGCCAAATATTGTGTAGGCGGCAGCAAAAGCACGAGTGCATCATAGGCAACACAACCAGCATGTGAAGCTATGTTTATACAGAATGATCATACATTTTACAAGAAAGACTGTAAGCAAAAGGAAACTGAATCATGGCCTTGTTGAAGTTAGAAAATCCTGCTTTTGATCCGTCTTGTTTTGAAAACAGTAGGTTTGAACTGGACTGAGAGCACTGGGGAAATATCTGAAATGAAAACAATCCAAAAAGCGATTTGCCATCTGCAAACCATATCCTTTGGGGAAAATGTGCATATGCAACAGTGAAATAACTGAGGCAAAACCATTTGGGGCTTTAAAGGTCAAATGTTGGCTGTGAAGCGCTGTCCATACTCCAATGAAGCCCCTGGGGCCATGTTTTGAAGTGAGCGTTTAAAATGAGTACAGTGAACAGCACGACCAGTCACCTCTCGCATCGGGAAGGTTACACTATTTAAAAAGGGCACCCTGTCCTAATATGAAGGGCTCTCAGGACTGCGTGCCACATGCAGTCGTTCTGCAAGACCATGACCAACTGCTCTGACTAATAGTGAATGTGTCATTTCAGAATGCTTCTTCGGTTTCACCCTCCACGGGTACACTTTGGTGTTGACCTTTTACATTTGAATATTGCTATAGATTTCAGTGCACATGTTTGACTTAGCAAAATTATGCTTTTTAACATAAAATAACAACAATAAAAAAAAATTCCTCAAGCCTGACTGTGTCCTGTGTTGATATGTTCTAAAACAGATATTTAATTTTGTAATTTTATTCTCAAAAGTTACGAAATAAGAAGGCATGCTGGGAAATGCTCATTTGTGAAATGTGTGAGGAGCGTTTGGGGCGAGGAGAGGGGCCCCCAAAGTAAATGTTTTGTTAACATTTTGTTAAATGTTAAACTGCAGTTTACTGGTGCTCACAAAATAATGCCTGCTAAAGAAGCATTGTAGGCTGTGGAGAGAAATGGGGGGCTTTTAACTTTCGTAAAGCAACAACGCTCCTGGGTGGTAAGCAGCAACTGTGATACGTTTACTTAGCCTGCTGTTACCAGGCGCATATTCGCTGTATGAATACAGAGGTGCCTGGTGATTCTCTGCAAAGACAGGCTTCAGTGCCATGAAACGTATCAAGACAGACTGAAGGAGCAATCTCAGCGTAAACACACTAACAAGACTGCTCTTCAGCGAGATAGACAGGGCATGAGGTCACTGGACAAGCAAATTCGCATTTCCCATCATGTCTTTTTCTTTGCAACTTCTGTGAATAAAGCAATCAAATGAAATCAGTCTAAGTGGGGGTGGAAATATTCATTCATAACAAAACATACAGGTTTAGAACCTTTCAATAATGACAAACTAATATAAATAACAGGATGTGGCTCAAAACCATAAATGCACAGAGTGGGGAGGTGGTATGTATACTTGTATCAATTCTGCCCTCCTCAAATGCATCTGTGGATAATTTCACTTCAATTGACCCATGTGAATGAGAGGTTGGTAGATCTATTCCATGTTATTATTATTTTTTTTTTTATATATATATCACAGTTATCATCAGTACTGGTATACTGTGACAATCCTACGTTTCACTTGGATATAATCTCAAATGCAAGAATCCTTTCTCAATACAATTCCTCACGGATGGGTTTCACCAAAACTGATGATCAGCATCCACTTACAAATTTCTTTAATGTCAGTAAAGTCAGTATTTGGGCTACTACAGCAAAAGTTCACATCTGCAGCCTAATCTGATTATTTTCCATATATTTAATTTGCTTTGTTTGCAATGGCAGACCTTGTAAAATTTAGGAGTCTAATCCCACATCTGTGTTTCGTGTGTTGCCTTTCCACTCGATGAACCAAGTCAGTGTTTCACTCTAATTCAATCCCATGGATTATCTCTGGGGACGACAAAAACATAATGGGTCCTCATGCTGAGTGGCTAGATGAGTCCCCTGAATTTGCACTCAAATTGCTATCAAGCTTTCATTAGGAGTTTCCACAACAGCCTCTGTAATATACTAAACCAAAAGAAAAAGCCAACAAAATGTGCAATAATAATCCTTTTCGGAAAATACAATAGCGCCAAATTAATGAGATGCAGATTCACGTTGGATAAATTATCAAATGATCACTGTGTTTTGCAAAATATTCTAATTTAGGGTGGATTTATAGATTTCAGGCATGGGCAATTTGTATGGGATTAAGAGCACGGAGAACTTGTGCAATTATTACAAATCTCAAGGTGGCCTGAGGTGATGTAAACCCTGTGCAAAATGTGAATTATTATTAATCTAAATAGACACCTTATTCCAAACATAGTAGTCTGAATGCCATGCACATTTTTATCGACAGCTATAATTAACCTTTATTCAGGTTGAGTTAAATGACTGCAACTCTAATCTAACAATCAAATGCTTTCGTTGCTGCAAGGATATTGTTGCCGCGGTGACAATCAACATCATTGTTCCATGTGGCCTGATTTGGATCTAAAGACTTGACTTTGAGAAAACCACTGAATGATGAAAAGGCCAGGAGGCAGCTGCTCAGAAAAGCCAGGAAAAGAATGGCGACTGTGAAGTGGTTATGAGGTTAAAAACTCGACAGTGATCCAACAAAATGTGACACCAGTTTCCTTTACAGTAAACCTAAAGCACTAAAGGGTCTTCCACACCTGTTTTATTACTTCATCCGGAGTTGCTTTTTTGGCTTCAGATAACTTTAACTACTGTCCTAAATGTTTGCTCAGTGCGAGAGGGACACGTAATTAAAGCAGACTTTGGCCGTTGCCGTCGCTCCCACCGAACAACTCTGGATGACCTCAACAGCATGCGTCTCATTCAATATCTCAAAAGCTGTAAGCGCTGTTAGATAGGGCCACATTGATTTGTAAGTGCTCTTTGTAAGCACAGAAAGCGTTTACAAATGGTGCCGGATGGGAAGGGTTGTCTGCCTCTGGCCAATTAATTAGTTGGTGTCACAAATGTCATCAATGCTGACATACAAACTGACTTGTGAACTGTACAAGCTCTGGGGCCTCGTGTAGTGTAAGTATTAACATAATGAAATATTGACAGTGACAAGGCGAGGCTGTCAATTTGTTACACACTAGAGGGGCATTAGCCGGTTTTACCCTTTGCCACTTTCCTCTGTGCTAAATGAGCTGGTGTACGATGATGAGCTGGGATTCAACAAGCCTAAAGCAGAAAGGCTTATTGATTTGGTTCTCTTTGTTTGCTGTAGTTGCAACGATGCCACTTTAACTCTGGTGGCACTAAATAACAAAGATGATGATATACAAATTCGATTCCAAACTATGCTGCATTTGTGGCCCTGGATGTCCACAAAATGACCCGTAGGCTTCTAGCCATGCTGGTGGGGGTCTAGATATGGTAATCTTTGGTCTGTCGGTCCACCACTTCACTACCAAATGAAATATTTTGACAACTATTGGATGGCACAACCATTCATGGTCCTCAGATTCTCAGTTCTACTGACTTTGGCGATCCACTTACTTTCCCTCTTTCACCACCGTGAGGTTAACATTTGTGGTCCGGAGCGAAACATCTGCACAGTAATTGGATTGATTGCTGTGAAATGTGTAATAGATATTTAAAGTCTCTTGAGGATACATTTATTTGAATTACCAAGTAGATGGAAAGCAAATTCTATTCCCATCAGCTTCAACTGTAGTTGTGTTCAGTGCTAATAAACAAACATTGGCATACTCAAATAGCCAAAACATTAAAATGTTAACATACAGCGTGCATGTTAGCTTGCTGACATTAGCATTTGGCTTCAAAGACTGCTGTGCATAAGTACAGCTTCAGCTGCTAGCAGTGTAAGAAGTATTCAGATCCTTAATTAAAAATGATCAATATTACTATAAAAATGATCAATTATCAATACAGCACTGTACAAATACTCCACAGCAAAAACTCCTGCAGGAAAAATCCCACTTAATCCTGCTGACTGATATAGTATTATTTATGACATCATTATATTATTGTTACTGAAGCATCAGTGTAAAAGCAGCATGTTACTGTTGTAGGTGCTGCAGGTAGCGCTAGTTTGAACTAGTTTTATACACAGGGACAGCAGGTACATGTGAGGGGTAGTCAGATGATTGCTGGGAAGGGAAAGAAGAAAAAGCAACAAATCGTTTTTTAGTTTTTTCTAATCTTAGATTTTTGGTGGTAAAACGGAGATGTTTAGAGGGAAAAATAACCGTGTCGAAGCTGTTTACAACTCGTAGACATCTCAAATGAGACTCTGACTACACACTGCTGTTTCGAAGATGTCAAAAGCCAAAATGGCAGAAAACCACTGGTTTTAATCTTTAACATGTTGTATTTTAAAAGCGTAGTATATTCATAGTCTGTATACAAAAATGGGCATATTCTCCAGATCTGAAAAGTGGAGCCAAAGCAGAAGTGCACTAAAGTGCATCATTACTAGCAGGGCCACTACAGCCTGGCTCCAAAAAAAATCTCTCCCTCCAATAGACTCCAACTCAAATAGCATCAACTTCTTTCATTAATAGAAAGTCAATATCATTTTTTTCCACAGACCAATATGGTGTCATTCGCTAAATTCCCTCCTTCTGATCAGGGTTCTGATGATCCTTCTGAAAATAATCCCATCGTTAATTAGATTTCAGGCCTTAAAGAGAGGTATGTTTGGGGAAGTGCCTGGTTTGATTGACATGCCTACGGTGCAATCAGGTCTCCAGTACAGGTGGGCGGGGAAAAGCTTCCTCAAGTTCCAAGTCAGATCCACCCCTCACTTCTCCCCAAATGTGATCACTTCTGGCTTAAAAAAAAAAAAAAGACATGATGGCAATGGCCAAAATAACAAACTCCGCCAGAGCGTTAAAACAGCAGTTCGCAAATCAATGGGTGACGTCATGGTGGGTTACATAATCCAGGCAGTCTCTTAATCAGGTCCACAGGAAACATCCTGGAAACTAATGTTTGGAGCGATAATTGCACCACGTTGTTTCTTCATGTTTTCATAACTGGTGTCTCTGCCAAACATAAACAATTTAGCACCACACACAGGCAGGTCCATCAGCAGTGGCCAACATCTCTGATGTCCTGGGATGACTAAAACTGTCCAATAAAGAAGCTACGATTCTCTGTGACTTATATCTCAACGGGGGGGGGGGGGAGAAGGATTCTCGCTGTGCCTTAGCGAAAAGGACAGCATTCTGCGGGTTTACTTGGGTGCACTGGTTGAAGGCAAAGAATAATGGCTGAACAAAAAACAAAAAAGGGAAGCGGTGTACAATGCGTGTTTTCAAGGCACAGTTTACTGGTAATGAGGTACTGTCAACCTTAACAAAACAAACATAACAAAGCAAACTGCGCTGCCGTGGTTTGGACCGCAGGTGTGATATTACGATTACTGTTTATTCCGAAGTGCACAAAATGCAACACGCCGTGCAGCACACATTTTCTGTTCTCTCCTTGCTAAATACAATGAAAAAGAATGTTTATTTGTATACCCAATGCAATTTCCAAGTAAGGGACGACCTGCGGCTCAAGAGCAATAACAGCTCCTGCTGATGATACAGCCTGTAGTCAATGAGATGGAGGAGTCGGGGCCCTGAACAATGATTTGACTCATTGTTTGTATTTCCAAAGATCTGCTATGGGAAATGTCCACTGTCCGCTTCTTCTCATTCTGTGGCCTTAAAATCACTGTTTGTCTGCGTTAGTCATCCTCTCGCCCTCATACCTTTTCCTTGGTCGCCTTGTTCGCTATCTCGCCGTGTCTGCTTTTTCCCAGGCGACCCCTGGAGCCCCTCTGATCCCAAACAAAGGTAGAGCTTTTGAATTGGCTTTGGTGGGTTTGGGGGGGGGGGGAGACTAAGAACATGTAATGTATCTGTTTCTACCCAGGCAGCCAGTGGGAACAAATATTGACATGTAATTCTTCCTTCTGCCCCCCTTCTTCTCTGTCTGTGGCCAAACCTTCACTTCCATTACATCTGTGAGGGAGAGTAGGAGGCAGAGTCGGTGTCACCGGGGAGACCGACATGAATGATATATTTTTCGTTCTTTTCTCCCGCTCCTTCCCTCCTCAGCGCGCTCACTCGCTCTTTTTTTACCGAGGCTGCTCCGCTTTCGCTCATGTCCTGTGTCGATCTCTCTCCGGTGAGAAAGCGAAGCCCTTTCCAACAAGGTAAATAACCATTAGAGGGTGAGTGAGTGGGAAAGAGTGAGATGGCGAGGCGGAGGCAGAGAATGAGAAATACAGGGGGCAAGAGATGAAACTTGGAGAAGGTCATTTGTTGCTTTTTTCAATATCCTCCAGCCCCCCTGTCCTACCTTTTATTTTATCCAAGTGCCTATTTGTCTTCCCTCGAACTGTATCTTGACTGGAGCGAGACAGCGAGGGCCTTTTACTATTCACGACTCGTAATATAAGAGCACAATGGCTGCTTTTCACAATGTAGTAAGATTTCTCATTACATCTCTTTATTTATCTTGCCAGCACAGACACAGAGAGGGATGGGGAGAGAAGGAGGCAGCAAAGTGACGTTAAAAGAAGGGAAAATTGGTGATTTCTTTGATTATTTAAGCCTAATATCCTGTTCCACAAGGTGTAGTGTTTTGTTGTGGGTGGCAGTGATGTAACACATCCAAGGCCCGGGTACAGCTGGCGCTCCGCTCTGCCGATCAAACATTGGACGCATATTATTGATCACAGATGCTGCTGGTTGCCTTGGTTGCTTTAACCCGGTTTGCCCTCTTTCTTGCCGTCTGTCTTTCTTCCTCTTTTGTGTCTGCGTCTTCGTTCCTCTCCCGTTTCTTCTCCCTTCCATTCCTTCTGCCTTTCCCAAGCGCCCCGCTTCTCATCTTCCTCCATCTGCCGCCCTTCGCAGCATCCCCTTCTGCTTCTGCTCCCATCCGTCTGACTGTCTTCTTTGTCTGCGGAGGCCCTCTCTCACCGTCAAGACATCCCTCTCGCCTCCCTCCTGCTCCTCCGTCTCCGAGTGTCCTTAGGAGACACTTGTAAACGAGGCAGGGGATCATATACTTGAAGGTTATGAAGGAGAAACAGTGAATCAAGTTCAGGACTGTCCAAGTGTTTGCTCTGCATCCGAGCACCCTCGCTCGTTTGCAGCTTTCATGAATAATTGATTAAATAATGGAAAATGTAATGAGGGAGATGTTCTAAAATTCAAATTCAAATCAAACAACTATCCGTGGCATTCGCCTGCTCTTCCACGAGCAGATCTCGGCGGTGATTGGCTGCCGGATGGGGCTGTGTGACTGCAGTGCTCGTTGAGGCGTGGAGGGAGGAGATTAATTCGAGGATATTTTTTTTTTTGGGAGGGGTGGGGGGGGTTGCAAACACACAGGTGAGTTTGTGCGTACTCGAGCACGCAAAACATGACACCAAAGCTCAAGCGAGTCGGCTGCAACATTTGTGTCTCCGCCGCTTCATCTTCAAGAGTAATTGTCAGTGACACAACTGCCCCTTTCCTTTAGGCCTCGCGTGGCCGTGATGCATGTGTTTATACTCGGTTTGTCACGTGCGTGAGCACGCGACGGGGGAATCTGACTGTACTCTGTCTAAAAAAAAAAAAAAAATCTCTTAAAAACGCCTCGGTGGTTCTGACTGGATGCGTGAAGGAGTCGGCGTGTGTGCCTGTCTGCACCACGCATGTCCATTAATGTCACGCTCCGGTGGCGCCGAGAGTGTGACATGACGGATCCGAATATTGGTGTTGGCGCGGTACCGAGGAGGGGAAGGAGCGGCGTCAGGGGTGCTGTGCCGTACGGAAAACGCATGTTACCTCCACGTTCAGTCAGGTCTTCCTGCAGCGCCAGCCTTAACTCTTCTGTCATTTATTGTCCCTGCAATCTTTTTCCCCACTTACTTTTCAACTGCTTCCTCTTTTTCCCCTTCCTCTGCCTTCTCCCGTTTCCTTCCCTCTCCATCACTCACTCCATAATTCCACCTCTGTATCACTCCCCTGCTCTCTCTCTCTCTCTCTCTCGCAGACATTTCGGTCCCACTCTCCGACACTGCCAGGGCACAATGCAGGGATCATTAGTGACTTAATGGAGGTAGCCCTTTTCTTCAGGGAGGAATAACAATGGCAATGAGCAGTATCCACTCCTTTGCCCTCCCTCTCCTCCCTGCCTCTATCCTTCCCTCTTTATTCCCCCCTTTTTTTTTCTATCTTGTTGACTCTGCGTGCTCACCCTCGCTTCTCCTGCAGTGACAGTGACACGGAGTGCTGTGTGTACGCAGTGTAAGAGGGGTCCTCCTGTCTCATTTACACTGATATTGGACCGGGTGTCTGGTGTGCGTGTGCGTGTGTGTTTTGACACGGCAGCGACCATCACTGCCAAATAACGGCATAAGTGTACTGTGGTGTGACACATCGGGAAGAACAAACGAACGTAGGATGCTTACACAATCACACACACACACACACACACACACACACACACACGCGCGCAAACACACACTCATGCACAATATTTTCTGTTCATATTCCTTCATCTCAGCAACTTTGACAGTTTATTTTTGGTGCTATTGTTGCATAGAGAAGGGGAGAAAATGGCAAATCAGTGACACATACCTGAGGCCTTAAAACTGGAAAACGTAATGATCCCACACATAACTGTACACCCACGCACGCACACTGTAACACAACTTGCAACCCGAGGCTCACATTTGGACTGTCTGAGGTCAAAATTGTCAAGTTGTGATTAACAGAAGAGAGGAGTACTTTGATATAAGTTGATGGTCAGGATCATACATAAAAATAACTCAAGAGTACACTTTATATACACTTTATAGAAAAATAAGTGGACTTTCAGTTTTTTGGGGGTTTTTTAGGTTTGCATAAGCTAAGGATGGGTTTCCTCCTCCTTAATATCGGGCCAACATATCAATATTTAAAAAATTTTTGGAGTCCCAAATATCGGTATTGGTATCGGCCCCGAAAATCCAGCATCGTTTGAGCTCAATCAAAAAAAAAAAACAAATGAGTAAAATGTCTTTTGGAAGACTTGTTCATCTGTGCAGTGGATCTCTACAGAGAGTTCATTTTGAGGAGCTGTGGAGCTGTGGACCAGCGCCTCATTCAAACACTTTATGTTGGAATTGCCTTTAATTTGTCACCCATCTGCACAGACCCTACACACTCATACATACCAATGCCGCCACTAATTGGGCTCACTGATAAACACTGGGCACCAAGTCACAAATTGTTGGCATTAAATTTTCATTGTATAGATTTGGCTCATCAATATGAATGAAGGTCTGCTGTGAGTTTGCAGCAGTCCATCTGTGAGAAGATTCACAGCAGAGCATGTGTGTTATCGTGCGCACAAACAAACACACACACACAGGACACTCTCATGCATCATGCAGATTTACTGACTTAGCACAGGCCTGTGCTGCACACACACACACACACACACACACACACACACACAGTGTCTGGTCTGGCCTGACAAACTGCTCCAACTCGCATCCCTTTATTTACCCAGCGATGTGCCCTGTGTCCCTCCACGCCTCCCTCTCCATCCGTCCCTCTCCATCCCTCCCTCTCTCCATCCCTTCTTTTTTCTTCCCTCCTTTAATACGAGTCTACCCTGCAGTTACCTCCACCCCTATCACTGCCAACCGCCACAAATCACAGCAGCAGAAAGACTGAAAGGACAGAGGGAGACGGTAAAAAAAAAAAAGACGGGAGAAACAGAAAATGTTGAAGGGAGGGGAGGCATTAGTGAGGCTCTTTCTCTTCTTTTTTTTTTTCCTCTTCAACAAAAGACCAGTGGGCATCCATCTCAGGCCTATCTGTTGACACAGGGCCACAGAATGAGCAGCCAGCTGGCTGGATCAACATGGATGAAAAATAGTAGAGTCACAGCAGCAACAACCACGACTATGACAACAGTTGCTCCAACAAAAAACAACAAATATAAACAACTGAGACATTAAATGAAGACTGCCAACAACTGAATGCAACATGAAGGGGGGGACGATCGCGACAATAACGGCATCCAAGAAAAAGAAGAATCACACTACCTGCGACGACAACAACCAAAACTACTTCCTCTAAGACATCAACAATGACCATCTGCAAGAACACCAACAAAAGAAAGCTGCTCCAACCATAGCAACAACAGCACGAGAAAACACTACCACCTCCAACAATTGCAGTGTCTGCTACAGCTATTATTATTTCTGCTGCCCATCTGGGTTTTATGTCAGTTTGTTATTTATTTTTTCCCCCCTCACTATTCCATTCTACTTTTCCGTTTCTCCCCAACATCTCTCTCTCATCCATTTTGCAGCTGGGCTGGTGCGAAATCTGAAAACCCTAAATCCAAACTTTGTGCGAGGGGGTAAACAGCACCCAGTCATTTCTCCGCTGCACACCATCATCTTCCCTCTCCATCTCGCCTCTTTCCTTCTCTCCTCGCAGCCATCAACCACAGCAATCAACCGAGATCTTCACTGAGAGGGAGGGTGCACACAGCATGAAGAGGAGCGGAGAGGGATGAAGATTAAGGAAATAGATGTAAGAGCGCAGCTGCTTGACATTAGAGGCTGGAGCTGACTGGTCTATCGAGGTACTGATGGCAATGTCATTCATTTTAGTCAGGCTTCTTTTAGATTCACAGGCCACATTTACAGTAAACATGACATCGTCTTTAATGTAATACCAGTTTTAAGATATCAATATTTACAGTTCATTGCAAATTCTATATTTACCGTTTTAAACATTACAGGTTGGTGAGAGTGTGACTTTAAACTAAAGATTCAATCAGTGTCTAAAAATATACTGTGACCTCAACACATATAATTTATTCAATTGGGCTTGTGTTGTCAAACAATCCGTGTGATCACATGATCTAAAAGTATGTAAAGTCGAGGAGCACAGGTGGAATCCTTGATCGGGGGAATTATGCATTTTACTCCTGTTGATCTTTTTTTTGTTGTTGTTGTTGTATTTAACAGTTTAATTGCGAGAAGATGGAGTCATTCGGACCAACCCCCACGACCATATAGGTTATTTGTTCCTACCCTCAAATACGACTAGCAGGAATTTTTCCCAAATTAGCACGCCTGGTTAAGTTTAGGCCCAAAGCTCAGTTGGTTATGGTCAAGGAAAGATAATGGCTTCGGTTCAAATATATACTTTATCCATGTTGTACGCTAAATTTGCTATTCCTACTTCTACGACTTTGTTATGCAAATTTCATCGTCATGGTAACATTAAAAAAAAAAAAAAAAAAAAAAACAGGAAGTGAACAGTGGTTAAAGCTGCATTAACTGGTTTTTATTAACACTGCATTTACTGATTGTTTTTTTTTAGGCCATACAGGTTAATCATTGTCTATTAACACTTTCAGCAGACACAGAGCAACATAAGCCTTCATTTCGAGTGAGGTTTCTGTCCATCTCGTAAATGTTAAGCTCAATATTAACTCGTCTTTTTTTGCTCCGTTTGGGTCTCCACCAACTTCCACCTCTCGAAGCCCTTTAGCAACTAAATGCGCCAACCCATTCACCAGGCAGTTGCTAACTTGTCTGCTGGTCGACACGGGGCAGGTAGCACTTTTATCACAGCTTTCAGTCATAGCTGTAAACAAAGTTAATGAGAGGGAGGCTGCAGGCATTCAAATCCAATACCGAGCTCAAAGATATGACACTTCAAAGTTCAATCTCAAACTCAACAGATATTTCTTCATTAACGGTCTCTCTCTTACATTATACCCAGTGATTCCATCTATTCTTAATATGAAAATATTGATTGGTGCAGCTTTAAAAACACACTTCCAGGCACTTTTAAAATTCAAAATCTTCATCCTCTAGTTGCCTCCACGTTGTCCAAAGTCTATGTTGATTAAACCTCCAGTCGTGACTATGTTGACCTTCAAATATAAAAAATTCTTTCATGCATTAGCACATCTGAATTACAGCCATTTGCCAAAACACTGTTGAAAAGTACTTAAACTCCTTTTTACATGTTAAATAACGTCTATTTCAGGCATCTGTGGGCAGCACAAAAAGCAATACGCTACAGGCAGGAACTTTCTGTTTGAGCCTAGCTGGACTGCAAATTTCCAGGCCGATGGTGTTGGTGGAAATGAAGGAGAGTGAGCGATGATGGCGCAACCACAAATCAGTAGAGAAGCGAGGAGGTGCAGAGGGGAATGGAGAGGGAGGACTGAGATAAGACTGGTGAGGGGAAGCAGTGAGGGCCGGAGCGGCGAGAAGTGACGAGAGCTGATCTCTATTGATCACCACAGACAGCTTCATTATCAGCACTTACTGGACACACCGTGAATTCAAAACCACTTCCTCCCGTGTGTGGGTGGCGGGGAAACTAAGAACTTGTGTGTCTGTGCTGTGTTGAGTATCCAGGTTTTTAAATTGGCAATGCGCATCTGGCGGTTTCGTGTTTGCTCACCTCCAAGATCCATTCTCTCGATCGAAAAGGCAACTTCTTTTCATTTGAAAACTACTGAATGAAGGTGCTGTTTATTGTAATCAGATTACCTTAATACCTTTACACTGAAATTCTTTTTGTCATAAATTTGTTTCTTTGTGTGTGTTCATGTGAACCTGTGTTCACTGAAGATGTTCCCCCAAAGTCCTCCAAAACAGTTAGAGTGAGCGCTTTCACCGGCAGCACATTCATGAATTAATGAGCACGACTGTTGAGACATCTCTCTGAGAGCCGGAGAAATTATTGAACGATCAAGGAGGGCCGTATGAGAATGAAAGAAAGACGGAAAGAACAGGAAAACAAAATGGTCTTTTGTGAGCAGTAACAACAAGTCCTCCGTCTGTGCGATGCAGTTGTAGGAATCCACTATTAATAGAGCTTTTGAAGGCCATAATCAATATCAGCACAGAAAAAAAGTGTTGTTTCATAACTCCCGATTTGATCTCTTTTCTAGAAAAATACATATTTTAGCGTTTGAACAGTAAGAAAAGTGATATTAAGTAACTACAGTGGTCACATTTGAGTTCTGTAATATGAGATGTGTACTTTAAAAGAAATAATTCACCATGTTGGGAAACAGGCTTCTTTTATTTCTGGATATACTGATGAAACTCTGTTTGTATGTTAAATGTAAAGCTTAGCACAGCATAAAAACAAGGGGAGTCTGTTCTTATAGGTAAAACAAAGTAACATGACATTAGTTTCACCTTACAATCGTTTAATATATATATATATAGAGCACTTATATTTACTGTCCGCCATTTAACTTGTCTGCTTTTTTTTCACTATATAGTGCCCTCAAAAATTTGACACTAGAAAAAACAAGTAGTATCTGTGCCATGTGCACTACTTTTGGACAACAAGCGATGCAATGCAGCACATTTTACAGATTCCCAGATGACGACTCAACAGCCGACGATGATGAAGATGAATGACGATTCTTAAGTGTTCAAAGTCTCAATTTACTGCTGACAATTAAATTAACTTTTGAGTGTTCATTCTGGGCAATATTAGTGAATGAGTCAACAAGGGTAGGGGATTTTGGACACAGGTGCGGAGTATCTGCTGGTTGCCCGGCAACTGCTCATGGCCGAAGAAATAATCCCCGTGAAAAAGGGTTAACCTAATGAGATATGTTGATTAGAGAGCGTCAGAGATGCTAGTCTGCAAATTATTAGCCAAGATAGCATTACACTTTGATTCCAGTCCTCGTGCTGACCTAAATTAAGTGGCTACTGTCTTCAGCTTCATATTTAACAGACAATACGCGAGAGCAGATTCAACGTTCCCATCTCACTTTTGGTATGAATAAGAAATACATCTATTTCCAGAAAAAGTCAAAACTTTCATTTAAAAACCAAAAATAAGCATGTAGATGTGATTTATTGTTATAAACTAAGATTAAAATAGTGGTAATGGTACACAGTGGCTTACGTAAAACAAAATCAAATGAAATAATAATGTGACTAATAATAAATTGTATGATGATGCAATGATGGTTATATTCTGATAAAAGTAACTACTTTTACTAAATGCTGAAACAATTATTCATTCATAAAAATTCAATCCAACAATTTTCAAAAGCAAACTGTTCAAGCTACATGGCAAATTGATTTAGTTTGGGTTTAGTATACAAATCGGATAAAAAGTCACCTTGGTCTGTGAAAACTTGTGATAGGCATGGTTCACTATTGTCTAATTTGTCTAATTTAAATTATATACAAGTGGTTGATAGTGTAATTGATGATGAAAGGTTTAGGGAGGTTTTCAGTGCAGACATTTGACTTGTTGCAGTACAACATGTGTTACTTATAACATTGTTGTTGGCTCTATTTTATTGAAATGCCACAATAAAACCATTACAATGTGATTCATTTGATGCTTCACCACCTGTGACGTGTCAAATGTCTTCTACGGACAGCATATTTTAGTAGGACATGTATTTGTAATAAGAGTACATTTATTGTGAGTAAAGGACTTGGATATTACTGAGGAAAACAACAACTGGACACTAAATATATACAATAAGTGTGTAACCAAACATCTGAGGGGCCAAAATGTGGTACTGTATATGAATAAAGACCAAATTCACCATCATGTCTGATATAATTAACGGAGTATAAGAAGAGCTCTAACTCGGTGGACTGAGAGGCTCGTCAGCGAAGGCAACATGCACCGCATTAGCTCTCTCTTCACGGGTCTCTCTCATCAGTTTCCTGCAATAAAGCCGGGGAACACTGTCCAGTCCACATCCAGCCATCACATCAATGAGCGCGCCATCTGAAAGCATTGAAGGATACAGCAGCAGATAATATGGCAGAGCGAAGGAAAACTGGGTATAAAGCATGTTCACTTCAAATCTTCTTTTCTTTTCAGCACCCCCCCATACACACACACACACACCCTCCACTTCATATCTTCCTTTCATTACCTGGAGAGGAAGCGGTGGAGGGGAGGAGGGAGGGGTTGAGATTGAAGGTAGTTAGTGGTTGCTGGAGTTAGAGGTGTGTGTGTATGCGCGTGTGTGCGCGTGCGAGCGCGTGTGTTTGAGTGCGTGCGTGCGTGCGTGAGTGTGTGCGCGTGCGTGTGTGTGTGTGTGTGCGGTGGTGGTGACGAGGCGAAGGGAAGAAAGAATGAGCGAAGGTTGGCGAGGTGTTGCCTTGGCAACGGGGAGCGGGGTCCTCGTTAGCCCAGCAGGTGCTAATAGAGATAACAAGGGGGTGCTGGGGGGGTGGGGGGGGGGTAAGACAGAGACCAGACCAAAAACCCCATTTACACCACTTTACCTCTCCCAGCATCCTTTGCTTCTGAACTCCCACCGTCTGCTTTAGACCTGGACTCATTCCCCCTTTTCCTCATTTCTCCGTCGAGCTCATGCTCCCCTTAATTCTTCTTCTCTTTTTTTTTTTTTTTTACAGCTATTCCACTTTAACCATCTCTTTCCATTTCAGCTGCACCGGTTGCACTCATTTCAACAACTACCGGCCTCATTTTTTTTTTCTTCCTCACTCTCCCTCTCTCTCCATTTCCACTTTTCTTCTCCAATCCATTTTTGCCTCCCTCTTTAAACCTCCTCCTCTTTTCCTCCCCTTCATCCTGTCCTCCATCCATCCTTACAGTACTTCAAGATGGATAGAAAATAAAGTCCTCCAGCGGCTCTTTCCATGGAGAGGGAAAAAAAAAAAAAAAGAGGACGAGAAAATAAAAGCTGAGGAGGATGGCGAGGGCAAAGGAGGGAAAAGGGGGAGGAGAGAGTGAAGAAGAGACAGAGGGAGGACATTCAAATCAATACTTTTGCTTGTCAGGTTGTATCCCCCCCTCCCCCCCACACACACACCTCACTATACTTCCTCTGTATCTTTCTGGCTAACACACACACACACACACACACACACACACACACACACACACACATGCGTGTGCTCGTGCTCTGGCCGTGAACCCAGCAGCCGCCGCCATTTCAGGTTGTTTTCTCTCGCTCAAAGCTCTCCCTCTCCCTCTCTCCCTCTGCTGCCCTGGCCATTTTGCTGCCTCTGACAAAGCCTCTTCACCAGACATTCAGCAAAAAGGACAGATCTTATGCCGTCAGTTCATGCATTTCGAGTTCATACAACCTGATGCTAATTAAAATACAAGTGCCCAAGGCCCGGCCACTTAACAGCACAAAGAAAACACAGGGACTCTATTCGGCCACTTCACATCAATTCGGCCGGACGTATTCGAACGTGAAGTGCTCTGCTACAAGTATGTTCACAATGTACATTTGTGAAATTGTATCACACGACAGTATATCGATTTTTTTAAATTATTTTTTAAACATTTTAATTTTTATTTTCACAAGGTCAGTTTTTCTGTTCAGATATGAATACATAAACACCAACTCATGTACGTGTCACCAGTAAATCGTCAGCTCCGGTGCTGCCTGCTAACACTTGCATAAATTATTGTGATATAGCAAGCTGGTAGAATGTAAGACGACTGACCTTTCAGTAATCTAGTACATCTGATGCAGACTGCATACACAGAACAGACAGCATAGCCCAAGGTACACCTGCACCTTCACCTCAATGCAAATCTGTCCCTTGTTTTTTTTTTTTTTCTTGATTCAAATCCAAAAGCAGAAGCTCCCTCTATATACAAACACGGCCTCAATACCCTAAAAAGCTTCCTGTCATGGCAGATCCTGAGCCCCATCTGTTAACATACCTGTCAAGTGTCTATTCTTACCCGTGAAACTCACACTGTGTGTCTTTAGCTGGCATCTCGGGGCCATGAAATGAAAATCTCATGGATCGTCACACTACCAAACCAAATAAAAAGCAAGTGTATGTTGTAATCCTGCTTCAGTGATACAATTCTGATGCACTGCCGCGCTCGGCAGTGGAAAGCAGTTTAGCGGGGGTAATTTCCATTGTCTGCTATTTTTTCCAGGCGTCATACGGCTGACCTCGAGAGTGTCGCGAGCCTGCGCTGCAGCTGAAGGTGGCGTGTTAGTGCCGAGGTGCTTCAAGGACTTAAAGGTCTGATCAGAGGTTACACTGATTTCTACAGGTTTTACATTAGCCTGCTCCACCTCCACTGTAGTCGTGTTGTTAGGTATGTGTTGGTCGGAGGCGAAAATGTTCTGCAAACCATTACAAGGAAGCAACACAACTGATCGTTACCCAATATTGTGACTTATTTATTGCGTGTAGGAGTAAAAGTCTTTTATTCTGCTTGTTTAAATTCCTGAGAGTAGTTTATCTGTCAAAAGAAAGCAGAGCGGGATGTAGATGTAAGAGCTTCAAACTAAAATTCATGATTGATATATTTCAGTACATGCGAGACTTCATGGAGGTTTTTTTTTTTGGTGTTTTGCTTTGTTTTAGTAAAATTGCAAGAATTGCCAAAAACTGCAGATCTTTATCTTAACTACTAAGGAGAGTCATATGAAATCACCTCGTATGATAATGACACACTGCACATCACAGAAAATATTTCAGCTCTCATCTCCTGAACTTAAAGAACCTGAGGCTCAAAATTACAAAACAATTCCTGAGTAATAAAAGTAATGTAGCTTTTGAAAACGGTCTGTGTGCCCACAGAGAGCCTTTTATTTCAACAACATGGAGTCATTCTGGGATAACGTTTTTAAGGCAGGGAGTGGTCACGGCAAATATGATTGGATTCAAGTTAAGTTTACTAAAGTGTTGTAGTTGAGTACAAATATGAGGTATTTGTACTTAACCGGAGTATTTCAATTTCATGCGAAGTTATACTTCTGCTCCAAAATTTTACATTACATTTACATACATTTCATATCCTTCCTGTCCAGTGAAAACCATGAATCTGCAAAATTGGTGATTCTGAAAATAGTTTTTTTTCCTGATCAACTGATTGTTCCTTTATGGGATGAGAAAAATCGCTTAATATTTAAGCTAAATATGTATTTTTTTAAAACCCACTTGGATTCTCTGGAAAATGCTTTGTCTTAATGGATTTATTGACTTTTTTAGAGATACATGGTTCTTATAGAAACGATAAAAAATATATGATGAACTCATAGAACAGGAAGCAATACTGTAGATTAAATTTACCAACAGCACATCATGTAGTTAAAATAAGTGCAATCTTAAATAATTACAGCACTAAATACACATTAATGCAAAAGTAATATTAATCCTGTAACATTATAGTAAAAGATTGGTCAAACTTGTCATGTTAGATAATTCATTGCTTCAAAATGCATGCCAAGAAAATGTTTCATTTTTTAATTGGCATCAAACAAGGTACAGTAAACAGAAACCAGGTAAATACAATCGATATTTACCGTGGCCACTTTTTGTCTTAAAAAACAGCACCAGCTCTCCTGACTTTACCGTGTCTGTCTCCTCATGTTGTCCCAGACTCAGTCAATGACGTTGAGTCCAGAGCTCTGTGGGGACAGACACCTCCCGTGATGGGATTACATGACAGATGGATCTAAAAAGTGCCTATAAAGCTTTGTGTAGCACTTCACATCATACCACTGGAGAGACTGGCACCGTCGTTCTGGTGTCTTTCCTGCAGTGTGGTGGGAAGTTGAGTTTAAGCCACATACAGTAACTAGAGTGGAAGATAACTTTTAGTTTGTTGCAGATAGGCTTCATGAAACTAAAACTCTATAATATATAACTGCGGTGTGTTTTCCAACCCCATTAACATTTTGTCAGCCCCACCTCCTCTTAACATCTCCCCGGCACTCACTAGATTCCCTGAAGGAGGGGGGGAGGGGATTTTTTTTTTATTATTATTTATTTATTTTAATTTTTTTATTGTCAAGCACCATTTGTACTCTGTGCAGGCTTCAGGGAGTGTTGTGGTCACAGCCCACAATAACTTCCCTATTCACAAATTATGAAATCCTTTCCATATAATTAGCTGAATAAAGATGACTTTGTCCCGTGCTGTTGAAGACACGTACTGCATAACAAACACCTTTTACCGAAGATAACAGCCCGTTATTACTAATGGTGAAAGCGAGGTACTTTGGAATAAACAATGTCTACGTTCTCATCACTCAATACATCACCCACGAACGGGATCTAAACTCAGGACTCAAAACAAAACTTTTACGTGTGTTTCTTCAAAGCTCTCACAGATAAATCCTTGTGAAAGTGTGTGCGATTGTTCTACTGCAGAGCACTCCGGATGAAAGCGTCCCACCAAATGGCATATTATGCATATATTGGGTATGCATGCGAGATAGAGGACACGTAAGTAAGTGCAGTGATGCACAAACCAACAAGGACACCGTAGTGCGAGCGCGCGCGCACACACACACACACACACACACGCACGCACGCACGCACGCACGCACATAAGAGCACACACACTTATGCTGAAGAACCTGAATGAATAAACCAATGATGCAAAGGACTACCTCAAGGACTATCTCTCTCGCTGTCTTTTGTCTATTTCTCTCTCTCATCTTCTTTCCACAAAAATAAACCAGGTGTGCATCTGGCGTTCCCTGTCACCTCAGGGATGAAGGAATGAGTGAGAGAGAGAGAGAGAGAGAGAGAGAGAGAGAGAGAGAGAGAGAGAGAGAGAGAGAGAGAGAGAGAGAGAGAGATAGGAAGAAAGAAAGCGGGATGAGAGCAGAGGAAATTCCCAAAAGAGCAGACAGGAGTACAGACATTCCTGGGGTGTGAATTGTAACAAACCCTCCCTTTCATCCCGCCCTAGTAGAATCAGGTCCAAAATGCCCGGGGGCTGATATCACCCTGAAACTTACACATATGCACGCACGCTCCCCTTCGCACGCACACACACACACACACACACACACACACACACACACACACACACACACACACTACAGAGTGCACAGTGCACCAGCCTTCTGAAACAGCTGGATAAAGACATCATCTGTCATGGTTGTCAGCTTACGCCCCTCGCTTCTCGACAACAACACCAAAAATTTTCGTGTACGCCAGAGCGCACACAGCCGCCCCCAAAAATACACGCCGGCTGAGAAGTGTGTGTGTGTGTGTGTGTGTGTGTGTGTGTGTGTGTGTGTGTGTGTGTGTGTGTGTGTGTATGTCCGTGTGTGACGCTTGAAAGCCACCCTCCCACCTCCAGTAAATCACATGGACAAACACACATTCGTCCTTCGCTCTCATCTCTCTATAATGGTAGGATAGAGACGTCATCTGTCACACTCAGCCGTCAACTGTCCAAACAGAGCCGCCCACCTGCACACACACACACACACACACACACACACACGTATCCACACACACATGCACAGCCTAAACAGATGCAACTACAACCCCTTACACAAGCACACAATCCCACACACACACACAAACACTAAAATATTTCAGTCTGTAAACACTCCAATTACCTGCGAGCAGCATGGGGTCTGGGGGGGAAATTGCTGCTTCATTATCATAGCAGTTATTATGTTAACCCACGTGTCGAGTCATGGCCACACACACATGTAATGACGGGGTAATGCTATAGGGCTGACAGCATTTCCATAGGTGGATGGAGGAGGTCATTACAACAAAATACAAGCATTTAGAACGAGAGGAAAACACATGTGCTCGTGATAATAGGCATTTCAGACGCACAAATAAACAACTGTGTGTGTGTGTGTAATTGTCTCTCACCTACGTACACTTCACATGGCAGCACGTTTGCCGACTCCAGCGGACAAGCTGGTGTCATTTTGAATAAGGCGATCTCAGAGGAACACGGATGCTTGTACAAACAGCAGCCCTGCTCTGCAATGCATTGACCACCACTCTAACTATGTTAAAGAGTAGCTCTGAGTGGCTAAGTGCTTCCTAATACACTTTATAGAGAAAAATCAAAGTATGTAAAGGGAATTAGCTTGAAAAAAGAAATCAGGAAGTGATGCAGTAAACAGCTGGTGGACTGTTTTCTGTCCCTGCTGGAAGTTGTGGCCTCTCCCTGACAAATGCTGGAGCACATCTATTCTTTTTTTTTATGATTTGAAATCTCTGAATGCTCTTTTTTTCCTGTTTCCAAGCTGCCACATTCACAGCCTCTTCATTAAACTCTGGCCACCTGTGCCTGGCCAGTACAGGTTCAAGAGAGGATTGTTTCCCAGACACTGAGCTCATAAAGCAGGCAGTTTTTGGACACCTCCCTGGGCTGTCACTGCCCGCACAAATATACTCCTTTATTCCCACTCGACAATGACTTTCTGCTTGTGCTGGCGCAGCTCTGAAAATGAAGTGAAATTGACTGTAGAGAGAGCTGTGGCTCAGCAAAAATCTACTTCTGAGCGGTGTTTAGCCCCTCTCCTGTGACGACGTTGGCTCTGTCATCCAGTCGACGGATTTAGCCAGGCCAGACACACATTCAATAACATCCTGATCGCCGTCCAATCCTAATATGGGTCTCCATTAAATGCTCCACCGCCAGTCAGGCTCATAACGGCCGATATCGCCACCGAGAGGAGCGAGTAACGCAGTGATCACATATTTTCATAGTCCCTCGACCTTGACAATTGAAAGTTATTTGTTTTAGGATAATTCTCAAGTGTATTAACGGGCCCAGAGTTTCACAAGGCTGGTGGTATAAACACAAGCTGTGTTTAGGTTCGACTGGGCCCGAGCATTCCTGAATGACAGGGGAAGGCAAATAGCGTGGTCAAAGCTGTTGGCAAGCGAGACAGTAGAATAGAATATTGAATCTGCCCAAATATGGAAACAGCCATAAAACAATCACATCAACAGCAGGACTCTTTCAGGACAAGCATTTTTGTGGGCGTCCAAGTGAGGGGATTGAAACGGCATACATGGCTCACACTTGCGCGCACACACACACACACACACACACACACATACGCAAGCATGCACACACTCACACACACACAAAGTGTTGAGCAGTATCTCCATTTAAACAGGGGAGTAGAGGGGGGAGAGCACATAATGGCAAAACAAAAAGCACCAGAGAGACAATTAGCTCCTGCATCTAAAGTCACAATGGAGTGTGTGTTTTTGTGTGTGCACGCGCTCACTCGTGTCTGTGCGATTGTACGTGTAAGTGTGCATACGTGTGCCAAATTGTCTGTGCGTGCGGCCGACTGTGCACGCACTGCAGCCGGCTGTATGTATGCATGCCAGTCTACTTGTTTGCTCACCAATCAAACACACGCCACTTGTGTGTGCATTGTAGCTGTCACTCTTCTCCTGCCCACAACACACTTGTACACACACACACACACACACACACACACACACACACACACACACACACAGGCTGGCATCTGGGTTGGCATTTGCATTGGCAGCATGGCAGCCGTGTCTGGTGTCCACACAAAGAGGCAGAGAGCTGTAATCCAGACCCAACCCTTGGTGAGTTTGTGGGTTTGTGTGTGTTCTCGGTGTGTGTGTGTGTGTGTGTGTGTGTGTGTGTCGTCAGGAGACACAGTTGTCATCCTGAGTGGGTTGCGTAACAGCACGCCTCAGCGTTGCTTTCCTCTTTCTCTGGCACAACATGCCACCGTGGCAGCCAGACAACTAGCGCTCGGGCCCTGGAGAGGTGCGCCTGGCTGGGACACTGCGTGTGTGTGCGTCTGCATAGTTGTGGTGGGTGTGTGTGTGTGTGCGCGTGCGTGTGTTTTTATGTGATTGGGTGTGTAGCAATGTGTGGCTATACGTGAGTCTGCAATCCTCCCAGGTGTATATAATGTGTTCTTCCTCAGACTGTGTGATATCACGCACAACAATCACTGTTACACAGGTGTTGCAGTGCTGATATGCTTTTGTGTTCTCACACATGGACAGATTTATAAAAGTTACATATCTTTCGCACTTTAAACCGCTCACTATGTGATCTGTGTGTGTGCAATTGTGTGCGAGTGCGTGTGTGGCAGAGACTCAGGTGTGGATTAGCAGGCTGGGGCTCGGGGAACGAGCTCAGCACACAGCCACTCCTGGGGGGGTTGAGTTGGGTGAAGGGGGTTAATTAAGAACGGATACACAACTGACAATCACACACTCTCACACACACACACACACACACACACACACACATATATATATATATATACATCTATACACAATTGACTCCTAGCAGGAGACCTGTGTTGTGGTGCATCCCCAGTAGGTGTAGGTTTGCAGGCGGCATGTGTGAATACGGAGGTGTGTGATTGGATGGTACAGATATAGAAAGTAAATTGGAGTCGGACAGACAGGAGGAGAGGCAAGAGGACAACACGGAAGACAGATGAGCAGACAGAAAGCAAAGGTCAATAAACAGAGAGTAGGCACTGCAGAATGCAAACAGACGGAGACAAACAGGCAGACGGGCAAATACACCAAACTAGATTGAGACCGGAGGAAAAAAAGGTGGAAACTTGAGGGTTCAGGAAACCACAAGGTTCTGCAGGAGGAGCCGATATCAAACTAACACGGGTATTCAGTTACAGGGACATCAAGACGACGACGCCGCCTGCTGAGGTCACGCTGCTTGTTGACTGACGATTACAACTTTATCTCAACCTGATGCAGCGGGATTGATTACACATTTAAATAATTGATTACACATTGTATTGATGACAACAACATTGTCAAGTCAGGTTTATTTTTACAGCCCGACAACTGATTCAGTATCTTAATGGGCTTTACAAACCCCAGCCAAGATCTTTGAAAGGCCTTTCATTGAGCTGACTGAGGTAACTCTTTTGTTGTCAGCATTAAGAGTTCAGTTTGCTGCCATAGTTCTTTCGGTTTATTCAGTTTATTTCTGTAACAATGCACCGAACATATCTCCACTTTACTACTTCTTCTTAATGAACATGTTTGTCTGGTATGACCAGACCTGAACTCACTTCCTGAATCGATGGGGTCTGCCCACGCTCCACTCGGGATTGTTTCCAATCATTTCATTCTCATGGGTGTGGACCTCGAGTTATTGCAGCAACCTTTATCAACCAATCAGCATTGGCTACCATGTGATTGCCTGAAAACTCACCAAGCTGTAAACAACAAGAGTCCCTCTGCCAATGTGTGCATGTGCAGTGTAACACCATGTTGGTAAAGACCACTACGAACTTTTCTTTTTTTTTTGGGGGGGGGGGGGGGGTTTGGGGGGGGGGGGTAGGTTTAGTTCTTGCGCTGGCTTAAATTCCTTAATATTTGTTAGCGCTGCCACAACTGTTCATCTCACTTCATCTAGCTCTGCCATCACTGTCACTGCTGAAACTGCACTACAAAACAAACACTTGACTTCAACGTCATCGCATTAGCCACCTTGCTGATTGGGCCCGCCCTTCAGAGTGGCTACGCGAACCTTCACGCAAACAGGGTTTCCAGATTGCAATCACACCCGGGGTTGCAGCAGCATAAAGCTATCATGGTATTGAAATTGCTAGTTATCAAGTACTTATTACAGGATTTGGAAAATAAATGCAACCAACACGGGTTCTGCTTGCATACAGCACATCTTCTTTTCCTCCTCCACTCTCTGCCTGTCAGACTCAAAAGCGAGCACCACACACACACACACACACACACACACACACACAAATGCAGCAGAGAAAGCAGAACTGATAAAATCACCATCTCCACCCCGAAAAAGTAATTAAAATCAACATGGGATAACTTTGGATATCTTAAAAATGAACAGGGGGTTGTCTTCGAGGATGGATATCCAGTTTGCATAAAATGTGGCTGTAAAGTGGAGGATCAAAGATCTTCAAGAATCCCTCCACACAGATCAAAGTGTGTGTCCTGTTTATAACTTTGATCCTTAACTTAAAAAAAGGTGTGAACGTTTAAGAATCGATCATAAAATGTGCTATTCACCCCCTCCCTGCCCCCGGCTACAGCTGCATCATCTGTCCGTTCCGTAACCTCCGACTTACAGACACACAACACTTTCCAACTCTAGGGCTGACAGTGTGTGCGCGAGTGAGTTTAAGGTTCAGACAGGATCAGTCTGGCTGCGCTGCTCAGCACCTCAAGTGAATTGGCAATTCTTTTGATAGTCATTCAGAGCACTTGGCATGGCATTTCTCACTTTTGCAAGAATTTTTACAAACCAAACAATCAAACTATTAATTGAGTAAATAGCAGCAGATTAATCCATAATGAAAATATTCCATCAATTGCAGCCAGATGCAAAACAGCTCAAAGGGGGTTACACTTTAACTACAGTAAAATCCTGCTTTTATAAGAATTAATTCTATCCGTTTTCAAAATGGAAACAAATTTGTTTTCATATTTCATGATAAAGGTGTTTGTTAAATCAAACAAACGTTCCATTTTCATTCCTTTAGGGACCATTTTAACTGATAATAATTTTAATAGTTGTGAATACTGTGATATCAAGATGGTTATCATACCGTGAAAAAGTCATACTGTTGCAATCCTAATCACACCAAAGAAAAATGAACAAGATAACCAACAATATGTAAAACAATAATATGTAAAAACATGTTTTAACCCTGAGCATTAATTGTCACAGTGAGATGCATATTGGACATAAAATGTAAGAGGCAAAGACTAACTAACCCATAACAAAACATACTTTACAACCTTCAGTATACTACTGTACTACAGCCACATAGTCATATCTATATATCATCACTGTCCAGTACAACATTTTCCACCTGGATCTTTTTAAAGAGCTGGTTGAATAATGTCTAGACTACAATCTAAAAATACAGTTCTGTGTTTAGCTGTTCAACCAACACAGGCTGAACGTGAAATCACTTCAGCAGAAGCATCTTTAACCCATTCGGATGAACTGCAAACACAAGCCTTGGTGTATTTAAAAAAAATAAAACGGAGGAAGAGAAATCTTAAACGAAGGCCCTCATCCTCTTTCAGCTGAGCTGTAACGTAACATTTTAATCAGATATTCTTCAAGTGTGTATGAATTCATTATTATTATGATTATCATTCTCTGTATCAGTGGAGTTAGTGCAGTAGGGCTCAGTGGACCATGTCTAATGCAGCTTCAGAGGAATTTCCAGTCTGGTACAGATCTGAGAGAAACTCTGAGTAATGACTGGATTTAAAATGAACTTATAAATGATCAGACGTTGGATGCTTTGTTGTTGACCATTAAAGACAACAGTTGAACCCTGCTCTCCACTTTTCTTTTCTTTTTTATATTTAATCATTAATGGAGAACTATTGATTCCTTTCCATCCAGTGCCGCCAGACTAACAGTCTGCGTCTGTAAAGGTCAGTAAATGAATGAATTGATTAGCGCTCATCATCAATAGAGAGACAGAGAGAAATGCAAGACAGACAGCCAGAGTGACAAACCCACTGTATAAACAGGAAGACATACAGACGGCAGATATATGGGCACTGGGCAAGCTATATTGAGGTCATGGCAAAAAAAAAAAAAAAGGAAGCGAGTCAGACATACCATCTCATATAGGAGAGCGGAGATAGAAGGAGAGAGCAGGGGAAGGCACAGACAGGCAGATAGCAGACAGTCAGTGGGGAAATTACTGAGGGGTGCAGAGCGAGAGATGGCGGCTGGCACTGAGAGAACGGTAAAATGTCAACTCAACACACACATTATGAAACACAGATATAGCGGGAGGAGGGAGGGGGGGTGCAGAAAGGTAGGGAGCGAGAAAGTGTGAAGTATCCGTGTTTGTATCTTAGTGTCCATGGGTACATATGCAAATGTTAGTGATGTGATTTAACTCTCAGTACTGAGTGTGAGGCAGGAAACGGCATAGGAAGGACATGTCACCGAATGGATTAAAATATTAATATGAATCTGATAAATGTGAGGATCATTATGTTTCGATAATAGCAAGTGATACAAATCTGACATGATTACAGCACAAAACTATGATACTTTTGTGGCACCGTCTGAATTTCTACATTATTATAGTCTGTAATATGCATTATTTACCGACGGGCTGCATATGAAGCGTTCAGAGGACTTCTGTAAATTGTAACTAAAAAAAAAAAAAAACCTGGGTTACACTCTCCCCCTCTAAACTGCAAGAAAACTGATTTGTGTCATAATGTCTGATGTGACTCTCTTTACTGAAGCAGATTTTTGAAAATTAGTATAAAAAAATTCAGTCATTCAGTAGTTGGTATCAAAGTCAAGGCATCACCAATGTTAAGTGATACACAGCCTCAATCACAATGGACAGATTGATATACGACCAACTTTGTCATGTTTTTTTGTTATTTGTGTACTTAACAGCACATTATTGAGAAAATATAATAGGGCCCTGGATTATGCTCAGTGGCCAAATGTTTTCCCAAACCACTAAGTGTGATTTTCTTACACTGAACAAAGTCACAGAATGCAGGTCCAGGTCTGAGCACTGTTGGACATACAAAGCCGACACTGAGGGTGTGTCCTGGACCACCTGATAAAACATTTAATTTTAAGGTTTGAGAAGGAACACGGCTTCGGAAAGGTACTGAAAAAGCCCATGAATCCAGCAACATGCTTCAAGTCAGCATTGAATTTTTCATGATTTAACCTCCTAAGCCTTCACCAAGTGCTTTCAGTTGTCTAAATGGAGCCATAAAACAGTAAATGTGCTTTAGTTGCCTGGGAGGCATACAGGAGGGAAAATAATTAAAGTACATTGACAGCGCAGATGGCATTGAAATAAGCACTTCCTCATTATGTTAATAATAATAATAAACATAAACTGGGGGCACTGAGTTTATTTCAAAATGTATGTGCTAATGCAAACTACTTGAATAGGTTTAATATTAGAAGACAGGGTTGAAAACACATTCAGACAAACAAAAAAAAAACTCTGAGGTACTGAAGTCATGACACCTGCAGCCTGACCTTTATCTATTCAAATCAGGGCATGTATATCTGTATGTGTGTGTGTCGAGGTGCTCCATATGGGACACATGTCATCTGTGTGTGTGTGTGTGTGTGTGTGTGTGTGTGTGTGTGTGTGTGTGTGTGTGTGTCGAGGTGCTCCATATGGGACACATGTCATCGTTAAACATTCATGAATTGGATTTGTCTTGTTAACTACGGAACAGATCTTTGTAAACATGTGCACGCACACGTGCACGCACGCGCACACGCACGCATGCACACATGGACACGCACGCGCGCGCACACACACACACACACACACACACACGCACATGCACACGCACACAGAGCAGACATCCTGGCTGAAGCGATACACAGGAACCATATATTCAAGTTATTGAGGGGTGCCTAATGTGAAGCATCAGTTAAAGCATACATACACGCACACAAACCCAGATGCTGCACGTATACACACACAAACTCACAGTGACAAACACACACACACACTGTAATGGCAGCTCCAGGCACTGCAAATGACAACGTCAAGAGCGTCCAATTACCACGGCGACTGATCTGACTACCATTTTGCCTGCCTCTGTCAAATGCGCTCTGTCACACAGCCACCTCCCCCAACTTCAAATGCACACATGCGCACACACATGCGCACGCGCGCACACACACACACACACACACAGACAGAAACGCACATACACTCAGCGATGCAGAATGCATAATGAAACGACACCCATGTGCAGCAGAACTGTCCTCTCTTGCTCCTCTCCTGGCAGACACACCCACGCATAGACGCGCACACACACAGAGGAAACCCTTCTCCCTCTTTCCGCCCATCACAGCAGCCTTGGCATGCCGTAGAGAGAGGCAGGAGGCCACATTTAGAAAACAGAAGGGGGCTGTTGCTCTGCTTCGATGGAGAGCTCACACCGGGAGACGCCTGAAGCTCCAGTGCAAAAGCCAGGATGAAAGTGGAGCAGAAACTCTCCCACACTCCTCAGCACACATTAGCCAAAACTCCCCTTCTCTCTTCTTCTTCTTCTTCTCTTTCCCATATCATGGTGCTTAGGGGGATTATGTTGTAAACAGAGCTGCGGAGTGCGGTGTTACATAGGAAGGCACAACATTTTGGCGAGCAGCTCCTGCCCTGATTAGATTGGTAATACATGATATTTTTGCTTTGTTTTTTCAATATTTTCTCCATCTTTGGCTCTAAAATAAAGAACGACGCTTTCCTTCTGCATTTCCTACTTGTCACTCAACGGGGTCGACAGCAGTCGACTTCCTCGTCTTACTTGGAGTCCGTGAAATCTCAATTATGTAGGGGACGTTCTTTCCTGGTTTTCTGTTTGGCACTCATCACCACTCGTGCCAACCTCACAGTTTATCTCGCCAATCCCAAACCAACCACTTATGTGTTGCACACTTGGACACATGAAGGGGACTTCCAGGTGTGCACAAGTTTTGAACATTCCTTTACTGGAAATACAGAAACGCAAGCAGATCAGCTTAATGTCGCTTTATGCCGCGGGCTGTCTGTCTGCTAAACGGACACGCCCCCCTTGCCTTGCTCAAAAGGACTTCCGAGATGCTCTCGGTGCCTGTGTGAGCTTCACTCATTGTGACCATAAATTCACCAACGAGCTGCCCACTCGACCTGCAAGCGTCGGGGTAGGAGGAGATACCAGCAGAGACTATTTTTGTTTCCATAGGTCTGCACATACTGAGTGAACTAATGCATTAGACCATTTTTGTCCAAAGAAAAACTTCTAAATGTCATTTTTATAAATGCGGATGAGTTGTAAGAGTTTAATCAATGCCAGAAGAGGAATTTTAAAACATCTATGACTAGATTTTAATAAAGATAACTGAGAAAATTATCTTTTTGGGAAATTGGTTAACCCGACACATTAATCACACCTTCGCTTAAATGCCTCAATTGGTAAATGACAGATCACTCTAACTCAATACCAATTATCATGAAAAGAAAATAACCAGGGGAAGAAAAAACTTCAGGTTGGATGCCGATATTTGACGGGAAACTGATGTCTTTTTTTATAATCAAAATAAAGGCTTTTCCAGGATATAGTGAGGGGGGCTTAATGTTTACGCAAGCCAACTCCCAAAGTTAGACAGTACTTGTATTTCTTGAATATTAATAAGATGTCGGTGTGTGTGCAAACTTAGTGCACATTGTTATGGACCTGTGTTCAGAAGAAAAATATGAACATATGGAGAGAGGAAAATGTGCCACAGACTGGAGAATAAAGTGGACTTAATAATGGCCAGAGGTGTCATCTGAGACACGCACAACCCCCCAACCCTACGTCCACCCCTGCGCACACACACACACACGCACACACACACGTCTACACACAAACAAATGCGTAGGCTCGTACGCGCACAAACATTTAGGCTGGCCTCATTTCAGTCGCTCGCCTCTTTCTCTTTTTCCTCCGTCTCTCCTCTGTCCTCTCCCACACACACACACACACACACACGCACACGCACACACACACACACACACACACCTCTCTTCTCTGGCCAGGCAGTCGAAGCGGGGTCAGAGTTCAACTTGGTAATGGAGTCTCTCCCACCTGGCAGTGTCAGGTAATACACAGAGGGGGAGGTGTGTGTGTGTGTGTGTGTGTGTGTGTGTGTGTGTGTGTGTGTGTGTGTGTGCGTGTGTACGTGCGTGCGTGCAGGGTGGATGAAAATGGGGCTGAGCTGAATGACCCAAATTGAGGCGGCAACCTTGAAGAGCTCCGGTGGTACACGATGAAAAATAAAGAGTTGGAGGGAGAAGGAGAGAGAGAGACAGAGTGAGGAGTGAGAGAGGGAGCGGGGGAGGGGGGGGGCGAGGAGGGGGGAGGCACTGTGGTAATACGTGTCCTTAAACTGATTTCAGTTGTTTTCAGAACAAGGTGTGGTCCTCTCATCTCTGCATGGCACTGCTGCTGATTGAAGGCTGTCGAGGTCTGTGTCTGCGTGTGTGTGTGTGTCTGCGTGTGTGTGCGTGTGTGTGTGTGTGCGCGCGTTCATGCGTACGTGTGCTTGAAAGAAACACAAAGTGAGAGAGTGTGTGTCAATGTCTTTTGTGTGCACAAACGCATACATTATGTGTATTATACTTGCTTCCTTACCTAGATGCAATCACAGTTTCTGACTCGCTGTGTGCATTCTGCTCCACTCTTGCGTGAGTGTGTGTGTGTGTGTGTGTGTGTCTGCGGAAAGTCGTGATAGGCTGAGCAGCTGGCTGTTTCTTAGCACCTCTGATTAGTAATCAGTCAGCATTGTGGCTGAATGCAGATTGTTAACGGGGCTGATGGACCTCATCAGAGCCCCAATCGAGCCCCTATTTGGCCTCATAGACTTCAGCCCGAGTGGATTAAAACAGGTTCTAACAAGGCTGGTCAACATACACGGAAACCTTACATACGTGTGCCTGGTTATACATCGAGTCACTGGAATTTGAATTTTTTTTTTTAATGATTAATATATGCAGTTGAGTCTGGTTGCCTGGTTACACGATGACCTTACAGTAAGAGGGTCGATCAAGAATTCCAGAGATTGTTCCTGTTGCCCACGAACAGAAGCACAGCCAAGTGATGCAAATGGAGGAGCAATAACTTTTATGAGTAAGTATTCAGGGTTACGTTGCTCGATCAATTAGCGCCTTTTTTTTTGTGACCACTGGTACTGGTAAGAAGCTACCAATGACAGACAGACTGTTTCAATCTGTGGAAGGTGAAGTTCAGAAACACAACTGCAATTACTGCTTTTTGCCATAGGTGTCGTCAAAGTGGAAAAAAAACAAAAAACAAAACAGAGATCTTTGACATTGTTACTTTAAATAACACCAAATGACAGAAGAGTTGCGCTGGACTGACGTTTGTGTATTGTACGAGGGGCAATCAAAAAGTTTGGAGATACTCCTGTTGTACGCAAACGGACAGCCGAGAGATGTGCGTGGAGAGGAGGAAGAATCAAACTTCGTTAAGTGGTTAAGTGTTCCAGGTTACATCACTTTATCAAAATCAACAACTCTGAGTCGCACATGTTTTTGTGACCAGTAGTTTGCGCGTGTCTGCGATTTGAACGTCGTCGTGAAACTTCAGCAGAGAGTGCGCACCAAATTTTGGAGACGACGTCTGGTGGTGCCGACAGTACAGTACAGCGCAGCTGACCAACAGCTTTGTAACGTAGCCGTCATACAGACTTCCTCAGTTCCACACGTGGTGCTGAGTAAGGGATCTAGTCTCAAGATTTTATAAACATATTCTACGGTTTCTCGATAATTATCAATTGCGTGATATCCCATAAACACACCTTTACCAGATGGCTAACTTTTGTGACCGTTCCAAATCCTTATGAATAATTTTGGTTTATCACAACTTCCTGCGGTTAACCTTTTATCTTCTCCTCCAGACAGGTTTGTCTCCTCTGGTGGTTTCAAACAGTTCGACTTCTTTTTTATTGATGTTGCCGTTTTCCCACTCTGCAGCTGTTACCGAGAGGAAATATGTTTTGTGTAAGCACTGATTTAAATGATTTAAAGCAGCTGTGTGCATCTCACGTATTGTACTGTAACCGAGCATAGATGTTGTTTGATATGGGTGTACATTACACAGATATATGAAATCCCACGTTTACGGCTTGCTGCTGCCAGAAATAGTCTGTTTCAATTTGGCCTGTGATGAAGTTTCTCAAACATTTCTCATGAATATTTGTTTTGAATACGCTTCGCTCCATTATTTCAGCTTTTCCTCACTGCTGAAAAACATATGGCCGTATTGATGAATAGGACCTATTGTTGGAGGCATTATTTGTCATTCTGACTCACTCAGAGTGATGGATGTGCGAGTGTGTGATTTTGATTTATGGTGCTGGGGGTAGTATATGATTGTGTGAGTGACTATGTGTGAGAAAGGGAAAGTCTATTAAGATGACCTTGAGAGGAACAACCCGTAGTGCTTGTTCGTAAACTAACAATGAAAACTGAAAGTGACGAGCTGACAGAGTGTGTTTATGTGTGTACCTGCCTGTGTGTAATGTCTGGTGAGGGGTAGTGCTAGGATATAAGGTATTTTTAGGTATGAAGATCCTTCCCATTCTTGCAGTGATATAAAAACCTGCTATACTAAGTCTGTATTTTAGAAATGTAATCGGTCCCTCCAGAACATCGCAGATAATTGTGAATTATGCAATTATGAACACAAATTTAAGCAAACTCTGCAATGTTTGTGGGAGCTTGCTGTTTTAAAAAAAAAAGAAAAAAAGAAAAAAAAAAGGTATTATTTTATTTTTATTATTGAAAAAATATGAATGAACAAAAAGAACTCCTCATTTACATTCAGAAAGGCTCTGCTCCTGTTTTCTCTCTGTGCACCGGAGGAAACCAGAAGTGAGGGGGTTTGCGGTAAATGTGGTCTTCCCATTAAAATTTTCCAATGAAATGCTTATTATCAATGGAAGTGATAACATATTACGGAACGCTAAAATAATTTTATACAAACGTCAAGCTGTAAGCCTAAGTAGGCCTCTGTGTTGAATTAACATTAATTAAACAGCATCTAACGCTCTTATTTTGACAGCTGATGTAGTCGTTGTATTCTATATTACAGTCACAGACTGTTCTGAAAAGCTGTCACTGGTATTGTTTTTTGAAATATTGAGCCCCGTGGTTTTCCAAGTTCAATAAATAGATAGATACAAAAGATTAGAACTAAAATATTTCTGTAATGTGCAGCATGAATATTATCAAAGGAAGTGATTACATATTTAGTCCTTTAAAAGTTAGTGCTTAAATAGAAATGTAAAAATGTTTGGATTATAACAATCACCAAAAAAACATGGCGAGATCCTGAATGTCCTGTTTAATATGATATGTTTAGTATGGTATAGCCGCTCTATGTTTGCGTGTGGCTGTACATTGGTTAAACAGACTAATTCAACAAGCTTTCTTTTTCCACCTTTCTTTATCCTCCCAGTTCCTTACATTTGTCTGTCTCTCTATGGTAATATGCTCTTAGTATGTTGCCAGGGGAGGTCTGTCCTTTAACCACCGATCACCCGGTAATAGACACACTTCATTAAACCACAGACTTTCATTCATCAGGAGCCTGCTTACCTCCTCTACAGGAGCCGGGCTTAGACGGATACCAATCATTTACCAATAGATGTGTGTGGCTTCCTCCTGGTGGGGCGTCTGAGCCCAACTTGATGATGTATTTGCGATTCTGACCGTGTGCTTCTCTGGTAAACGCTTGACTTTGAAGGCACGGATTACTTTCTGGAGCAAGGGCACTGGGCAACAAGCCCGAGTGTGACTTGGCAAATGTTACAAGTCATTGTGAAGTACATAACAGATGATGAGGAAAGTCATTTTGTTATAAGTTATGCTGACAAATAGACAATTTGCATGGCTTCAAAATATTAGTTTGGTAACATGAATCATGTTCTTAGATGCTGGATGGAAACAATTTGTTCTTAACTTTGCCAATCGCCATGTTTATTTTTTGTCATTATAATATTTGGTTCATATCTTTACTTACAAATGGAGAGATATTTATACTAAATATAAAACACAAAACAAATAGCCCAGAAATTACTTCAGTTTCCACAGAGGCCAGTGAAACAAAAGTAGGAAGAAACTCTGACTGAGGAAAATAAATTACCTTAAAAGGAACAGGGAAACTTCGCATGAATAATATAGGAGCCAGTCAGAGCACACAGATGGATTAAAGGCTTGAGACTGACAAGGACGCCTCTCAGTGGGGCTATTAGCCTAAGAGACCATACTGGCAGTTTTGCACATTTTAGCCCATTAACTACAAATCACATATACTTCACATCATTCCCGACCATTTCCAGTGCACACTGTAACTTTGAAGACCGATTTCCCACCTCTCCACGAACCATGTCGGTAAAAGAGGTGTGAAATCTGCTTCTTAAGTTCTTTACTTTTGGTGCATTCAGGGAAACATTGACATGGAAATGTCAGTGTTGGCTGTGAAAGACCAAGACATATTTCACATCTTCATTCAAATTTTTATTTTTTTTGTATTTGCACATTATATTAGAGTGGACTACTGGTCTGCGCTCTCCGATTACCGGTCTAGTTTGTGTGTGTGTGTGTGTTTTTTTTTTTTTTTTTTAAATCAATTAATCTTCAAGCTATTTTCTCAGTCAGTAAATCATTTTGTCAAGAAAACGACAAAATTTATGACATAGATTTCTCAGAGACTCAAACATCAGCCTCTCAGGCGAAAGTCCTGTATTTGTTCCATCAAACCATCCCCGACGTCCTAACTGCTGGAGCTTGACGTGACCTCCCTCTTTAATTTGGTCACGATGCCGATGCCAAAGGGCACCTTGTGCGTATCTCTGTCACGCCAACGGCTTTGACAAAACAACAGTACTGACTTCCTGCGAGAACGGACTGGACAAAGACTGCACGTCACGATGGCAATCTGTTTTACCGAGTAACATTTCTGTGACATTTTTAACAAGTCGGAGTTGTTGTCAGATGAATGTCAAGGCTGCAGCAGCACGAGGTGAAATACAAGAAAGAGTTCAAACACCTTTGACAAAAAGCCATCATTTTACCAGACAGCAGTGTTGTGTATTACCTGCTGAGGACGGCATTAGAAAGGAATTCATTATAAAATATGATCCAGTCTGTAAACGGTTAACATGACCTGCTGCTGTGCACACATGTTGGTGCTGTGCTTGGAAATATGTTGTGTCTGTTCCTGTAGAGTAACTCGAGTGACTGCTGTGTCTAGTTTTGTTACAGAGTTGTTTTCATTGTTATGTTTTGCACTGCTGTTACAGTAGGTGTATTACAGTGTGTGTGTTGGCCAGATGGTTTTTAAATGTCCTTATAATCTGTTTGTAAAGTGGTTTGGACTCGTCTCAAACCGGGCTTTCTGCAACCTCTTCATTCCGACATGACTCATAGGCCTGCTTTGATTGGATAATATCGGACTGAATGGCGTCATTGATTGGGTGGGAAGATGGATGGCGGTAAGACAGCCATTTAACGTGACCCCCGCCTCCTCCCGGCCCGTGTCGGAGTTAGAGCTCACAGTAAATCACAGACTCCGCTGAAGGCAGCATAGATCACAGCTAACAACTGTGCATCAACAAGTAGACAAGCACGGAATAAATACCACAGCAGACAGAGAGTAACTTTAATAAACATGATTTTCCCTTTTTTTGATTTCTCACTGCAAAAATGTCAGTCTCTAAAGGTCAGCTAATGTTTGGATGAGATGCTTTTATTTCATACTTTCTGTACCGTTTTATCTGGATAGAATTAACATATCTTGATATTGGTGTCTCCAACCAAACCCTGCTTGTTATTAATATATCTTCCTTCCCTGTGCCTTCCTTTGCAGCCTATTCGCTAAGCACTGGGGTTCAGTATTCAGTTCTGACAATCCCAGCTTGAATCGTTTGCGTTGTGTTTTTCCAAGTCTGCCATGTCTGTGTAAAACATTTCTGTCCATCGTAATGAAATATTATTCAGACAAAACATCCCAGGAGTTGTCAAAGATGAGAAAATTTTGTCAAAATCAATGCCAGTTATGCTCCATCATGTTTTGTCTATCTAATGTAAAAAAAAAAAAAAACTATAATCAAATCAAATTGTAAAGAGGCGGCTTTTTAAACCTAACCGATTGAATTACATCCCTTTTAGTTTGTTCTCAGCAACAAGGGAGCCAGACTGAAAGAGCCTTGTCCTAATACAAGCCAAAGCTACTCATATGAGACAATGGCATCAAATGCTGCCACTCATCCATGATGCTATTGAGAAAAGCCTTTGAGAGTGGAAAAGGAATATTTAGCAGAGGGTTTCTCTTTGTTTTACCAGAGTAGGTTTCCATTCCCTTCTCTTGGAAGGCATTAAAAACAAACTGTGGATGTTAGTGGGTGGGGGAGCCTCATCAATTTATCTTGTTTATGGAAGCGACAGGAGACCGCTCAGCTATTGTGTCTGCCTCTCTGCCACAATTGGTACAATACTCGGGACAAGGATTTTAACCAGCTCCATCTGCCTCCTCCTGCACTCCACTCCGTCTCACTCTCCGACTCCCTATCCGACTCATTTCTCCAATCCGGCATAAGCATGAGTGTACGCTGTATGTTGATGCCGTCCTCCATCTCCTTTCCATTGTCTCGCAGCGCCAACTCTATCCCGTCTCCCTCCTTTGCCTCATCCTCCCTTCTTCATCGACTTCAGTGGCTCCATCATTGACTCCTTTGACCCTCCGACAGCCTTGACTTGACATTCAGACATCATGTTCATCTCCCGTTTGTCTCCGTCAACACAGCCCAGGGTATTTGATCCATGCACAGACTATCAATATGCTACACAGCGCGGCATGTCCACCTCCGCAGACACTCTCTGGACGACATCTATACTTCCGACCGGCAAGAATCGAAATCCTTTTTCACACAGCTGCGAGCTGCTCTGACCTGTTTTCTATGTCGGACCCTCAGCTTTGTAGAGCCACGAGCTGAAGCTTTGGTTTATTTGTACTTCGTGTGTCAGTGCTTCTTATTGGTGAATTAGCTACCAGGCCTGCTACGGTGCAGATTTGAATGGAGTCAGCTTCTGTGTGACGCGAGATGTAGTGAAGGCTGACACAAACAGTGCTCAGTTGTTTTTTTGGCAAAATATAGTTCAGCGAGCTTTTAAGGGTGGATTATTTTTATGGACAAATGAATAACTGTAAAGAACATGTTAAATAAAAAACTAACATATTTATACATTAGTTTGGTCTCCCTTAGGGCTAGTTACAAACCTTTGATGCTCTTATTTAGCCGACTGGCATGCTTATATCAATATGTAATATTCCTAGTGATTGGCTGTCTAATGTTACACATTGTAGAGGCATGCAGAAAAAATACTATTTGGAAGAGATCAAGTGATGCCTCAGTGATCAAGAGATCATGTTATATCAGGGATAATTTGAATGTGTAGAAATACCAAGGAGCTAAAAAAAAAAAAAAAAAAAAGTTTTTTACTATAATGTTTCATGTAAATTTCCTTTTTGTTGAAATGGATTTGATAAAATTGGTATTAAAAAAAAGTTTTGTTCAGGAGCCAGTATCAAAGTCAAGGCATTGGTACCGGTAAACAAAAACTGTTCAATGATACCCAACCCTTTCCTCTCAGGTAATGGAGCACAACACAGGGTATTGATTTCAAACTGTGTTTCATATTGAGTTATTGTATGCTGTATGTCAATATTGGATTTTCCTTATTAGTATCATGATGATGATTTCTTCCACATCAGCAACACCTATGTATCACCCCACATCACTGAAGCATTCAATTACACGTTTTTATATGAAGTCATTATAATAATCTTTTTTTTTTTCTGACAATGCACAGTTGTGTAAGCACAACATTTTTTCCAGTCTAACTTCTTTCTGGCTCACAGTTACAAACTCCTTTAGCCTGATGCTACAATCCCATTGCTAAACTGAGTAAACATTCACATGTAAATTGAACAGTACTCAGCTGTATGCTATTTATTCCAGGACTTAATGACAGCCGTACGCAGATGCTCCTTGTTAATAACTTGATAACATCTTACAGTTAAAGTATGCCAGCACTTGAAATCTAACACGCTGGAGTAGACACGATCTGCCTGCATTACATTCCTCCTCCATCTCGTCGGATTCCTTCCCGCTCTTCACTTGCCAGTCTGCAGCTGTGCACCAAGAGGAACAATGAGAGACGCCATTGACTCAGACTCTCCACTGACAACAGACTGCACATTACACTGCTGATTGACATCATCATCAGCTCGAGTACCACGCAGGCAGCGCTGAAGAGGAAAGGTGACAGGTTGCAACACGTGGCACGCTCTTGGCTTTCACCTTCAGCCAAAATATCCAGAGGGCATCCCGATTTCTTGTGAGATGTTCAGTGTGAGTGCCGAGTATTGAGACAGACAGTTAGTCAAGGCACATCGCACAGGCAATGCAGTAGACAGGCTGATGCAACCGTCTTGTTGGAACGACAAACCCCATCACCAGACTGCTCCGTGTCAACATTTTCAAGATGACTTTCTTCTTTACCATCTGCACGCGGCACACGTGGCCGGGTGAAGATTGAATGTAAATCACGAGCTGTAGGATCATCGAATATGGACAGAATTTCTAGTACACCTGGCTTGAAATGCTGCCGTGCTTTTTAAAGCACAAACTACATCCGCTATCCCTGATCACCGTCTTTAAAACTAAAATCACATGGATATATTGATCCATTTTATATTCACAAACAAGCACAAAATGTTATATATACATATATATACCTATATACATAGATATGTTGGTATGGCATATATGTTGGCTGCTTCTTTTTTACAGAACATAATGCAGAAAAATATGCTGGGGGTAAATTATAAATTGTTATATTTATGTTTTTTTACAGAGTTCATAGTTCACCGTTTCAATGAGATGATGTTAGTGTGGACAATAAAGTGTTAAATTCCTCCATTAAACATCTTGAGCACAAGTGTCAAAAATATTTCAGGGATCGCTGCAAAAAATGTGCTAAATATACTTTATATATGATAATGTAAGTATATAAAGAATATCGGCCAATATGTCAATAACACATTTTTTTTACTCCCTGATGTCAGTATCGGCCCCTAAAATCAGTATCTCAGGCTCTACAACATATATTGACAATCTCCGTCTTAATAAGAAGCTTTAAAAACGTTGCAAACTGATAGCAGTCAGTTATTTAGGCCAAGACACAAATAGCAGCCCCTATTTTTCCACTCAACATCAATGCCACCTGTCAGATCTGTCCTGATGCCAGAGTAAAATATTTGCCGGGAAACACGGCAGCATCAGCTGAACTCCGAGCTGAGACAAAGTAACGTGCGTCACAACAAGTGTTCGTTTTAGATAAACTAAAAATATCACTGCAAATCAAAACCAACGTGTTTTGTCTTTTTTGTACCACCTCAACGCAGACGTGAGCAGCACTTGCATGCGGGGAGCTCGTACATCATCCGACTTTTCCCATATGATAAAATGCAGCATGATAAACACATCGACTCGGTGACTGACGTGGCAGATCGGTGACAAGACGAGAAGACGTTTCTGCCAAACAGCCACAAGAGCTACAGGTAAATACACCCAAGATAACAACCTCCATCTCGGTCTCTTTTTTTTTTTTTTCTTTATTGCCACCTACTCTACCTCCTCCTTTCTCCCTTCTCCACCTCGGTGTCGCCGTAACCCCCCCACCCCCTCCCTGTGTGTTGTCGTGGCAACGCTGCGGCCACCCCATTATAATGCCTGCGTGTTTGTAAGTGGAGTTGTTGCTTTGCTGCTGTTGGTTTCTCCCTTTTTTTTCTCTCTCTCTTTGTCCCTTTGAAATAGAGAATAAAAAATAAAAAATGGGGGCAGACAGACAGGGGAGAGGAAGAGGAGGAGAAGAAGAGGAAGAGGAAGAGGAGGAGGTAAGGGAGCTTAGGCTAGGAGGGGAGAAAGGGGAGTGTGTGTGTGGGGGGGGATACAGGAGCTCTAGCAATCATTAAGCACTTCCCTCTCTTGCTTTTATCTGTCCTTAGAGCTGCTTTCTACATTTCCTTTTGTCTCGGAGGTTGGAGGCTGCTCCCTGCTCCCGTAAAAGTGGCGGTGTGAGAGAGCAGCTGTGAAGTTTATTAGGTTGATCACGCACACGGGCGCGCGCTTCTTTCTCTTTTGCTCAAACACACATCCATACTGTGAAACACACGCTCGCCATTACGGAGGGAGACGCGGCGTATAGGGCTATTGGATGCATTGACGAGGACGCCTGTATCAAAGAGAATCCGCAACGAGAACAAACATACAGAGCAGATGGAATATCTCCTTTGTGTTTGGCTCCAGGAGCTGAACACCTTCTAATGAGGAGACGCGTGCAAAGGTGTGCGCACACGAATTTGTGTGATTAGTACAATTTCTCCTCTTGTATTTGTTTTCTGTGCACCGTCGAGCTCGTACCTTTTCAGAGTTGTGTCGAGCAGTGTGTGTATACGAGCAGACTGACAGGTGTGTGTGTGGGTGGGTGTGTGTGTGTGTGTGTGTGTGTGTAATCTCCCAGATAAGGTAGGCAGATAAAGGGAGCAGATAGACAGGAGCGTTGGGGATGAGATTGCAGGAGGCGCTTAAAGCTGAAGCTGTAAATCACTTAACCTGGGGCTAATGGGCTTATAGGCTGTACTACAGTACACACACAAACACACCGATACAAACACAAACTCCATCGCGGTTGCCCTTCCAAACACATGCACACTCAGAAAATATCCTCATTTCTGCAGTGTTGGGCCTGAAGGCCTCGATAACTCTTATCTCAAATGTTAACTATTAAATCATGTCCACGCAGAATGTCATATTAAAAACTGACTCATTTCGAGTGTGAGTGTTCCAGTGATGTATTGCTCCTCCGAAGTTTTAATCACTTGATATTGTGGGATTAATATTTGTGTGCAAGTGTGGGGATATGATGTTGTGCTCCTGTTAACGTTCACTCCTCGAGGTTTGCATTGGTGTTGCGTCACAACATCCGTGTACGCACGTGTGGGTGTTTCACATGAATATGCAATACAAGCTTTCGTCTAATGTACATGTAAATCCCAATTACGTTTTGTCAGAGAAAAAGAAAATAAAGGAGGTCTTGGTGTGTTAGTCAGTGTTTTTTTTGGGGGGTTTTTTTAGGGCCGACATGTGACTCATCAAGTTTCGGACTCTTCCTGAAGCACACCTGAGGCGTTTGTGCGGGGAGCGTTTGGGGCTTTCAGCTGTAGTCACTTAAAAACCCGACAGTCAAGCTGGCATCTGATGCAGACGCCACGGGAGAGAGCACACGTACAACATGGGAAAGAAAATTGTTGTGAAGAAGCGAGGTGTGTGTGTGTGCGTGTGTGTGTGTGTGTGTGAGCGCATGCAAGTTAGAAAACGGGCGAGCTGTCACTTGCCTTTCATTTAAGCACAGGCTCACAAATACAGACCAGAAACACGTCCCTCCCTCATGCAGGGTTGCACATGAAGGGCCGTCCTCCTGGGCAGTAGCTCATTACATTTCTCATTATGTCTTTACACACATTTGGCCGATCCTCTGCACCTGTTGAGGTGTGATATACCGGCTCCGTGTTTACACCTGCTCCTGCTCCTCCTCCCTCCGTCGCCCGATTTCTCCTTGCTGCCCTCCATCTCTCACTCCTCTCCCTATCACTCCATCTGTCTACCTGTATCCGTGCCCGCCCGCCTCTTCATCCTCCCCGCGCATCCGATGGAAACGACGCTGTTGCCAAGGCTACCGCAGCCATTGTGTACCCCGTTGCCAGGTGACTCGTCGCCGTGACGATGATCAAGAATTCTGAAGCACCGCCGCTGCCGTCGTTGCCACTCCTCCTCCTCCTCCTCTTGATAGATAAATCTCCACCATTTTTTCCCCCTGTTTTTCTTCCACTCTGTCGCTGTCCTTGCCTCCCTCCTGACGACACTAGTCGAAGAAAAGCATGTCGACCTTTAAGGGGAACTAAGCAACAACGGAGGGACGGGATGGATGATGGCTTGTTTGTTTTCATTTCCTCGCTCTCTCTCTCAGCCCCTAACTCGATTTTTCTTTTCCCTTCATCCATCTACTCTCCGGCTGTCCAGTCTGCCTAGTTTAATAATGAATCGTCTCTGCTTTCCTTCTCATTTCCCTCTCTGTCCACTTGTTTGATCGCCCCTCCTAATTCTTCATCTCACTCTTTCTCCATCCTTGTATTTTATTTCGCCCAACAGCGGTCCATGAATGGCCCTTGATTGGGCTCTCTCCTCCTCGCCTCAGTTCATCCTGGCACTCTTGGTAATTCAGCCTTCTTCTATTCTTTTCTCTTTCTGCCCCCCCCGCCCCCCACGCCCATCTCTTCTACATCATTTTTACGACGTTCACCTTTTTTCCCCTCCTCTCTTTTCCTCTCCATCCATTTCCTTCCTCATCACCGGACAATTCTGTCGGGCTTGTAGTGATGCTCTTATCCTTTTAATATGCTTACTCTAATGCAATACTTAATTCCCGTTCCCCCATCACAAAGAAATATGATGGCAGATAAAACTGCTGCGCGGTAGAGTTGGAACATTATGAGTTTTTTTTCAAAGACTGATGAGTATTTTTTTTTTTGTCATTTCCATTTCCATTAGACTCTTTGGGCTGAAATTCATTTTGCATTTGACATTTTTCAGGATGAAAAAAAAAAAAAAAAAGAAGATAAAAGTATCTAGTTTTGCTCAGTATTTTCTTCATGGCTTGAGGATGGTGTGGCGCAAACCTCGACTCTGAACAAACATGCTGGTAAAAGAAAGCAGGGAGACCAAAACACGTACGTGGAATCTAATTAAAGAGTGAATCATATCTCATTTTACTTTAAAGACCCGAGTTGGTTCTCAGCAAGCTGATGTGCTTGTTCAACCAGAGAGGGTATCCGACAGGAAGATGAGGGCAGACACAACAACACCAGAAACATAAACCGTTTTATCTCACAGATGTGCTTTCATGTCAGGTTTTATAAGGGAGGCATAAAGAGGGCCAGTGGTACATGACATATTCTTTGTAAGCGATCAGACAAACCGAGTCAAAAGTATGTGGACGCCACAACATCACACGTCAACCATTTGCTCCCATTCAGCAACAACAGCATTAGTGAGGTCGGGCACTGATGTTCGGGGGTTATAGTCGGCAAAATGGCGGGAATGTCATGTTAAAACAGGAATAAGCCCTTTTTTAAAAGCACACTATGGTCTGTAATGCACCAATCAACCACAACATTAAAATCACTGACAGCTTGGTAAATAACAGATACACCTGTCAAAGGGTTGGCAGAAAGTGAACGAGAGAGAGAGGAAAAATGAGCAAACGACGGCCTAAGTGTGATGGCGCGACGATTCGGTCAGAATATCCCCAAAACAGCAGGTGTTCTGGGATGTTCCTGGTACACAGACCTCCGTCCTCCCTTGAAAGTGACTCCAATGAGCACACGAGGAAGAAGGAGGCCTGGTCTGAAGATGTTTTCTTTCACCTGTTGACAGACGAGTGCAAGTGTGTGGTTGTTGTGTTGGGGAGGAGACCGCAGCAGGACGCTCTGTGTGAAGAAGGCAAACCAATGAAGGCAGCGTGATGCTCTGTGTCATGCTCTGCTGGGAAACCTTGGATCTTGGCGTTCATGTGGATGTTAATTTGACACGTAGCACCTACCCAAACATTGTTGCAGACCACGAGCACCCATCTACGGCAGCGGGCTCTCTCAGCAGGATGATGCACCCTCAGCACACTGTAAAAAAAAAAAACTGCTCAGAAATAGTTTGAGGGATGATAAAAACAAAAAAAAGTTCATGATGACCTGGGCTCCAAATTCAGATCTCAATCTGATCAAACATCTGTGGGATGTGGTGAAAAAAAACAAGTCTGATCCACAGACGCTCCATCTCCGAACTTCCCGGAAAGGATCTACGACAAACATCTTGGTGCCGGATACCACAGGACAAATACGGAGGTCTTGTGGAGTCCAGGCAGTGATGAATCAGGGCTGTTTACAATACTGGGAAGTTGGTTTTAATGTTGTGGCTGACCTGTGGGTCTTTGTGAGACATATTCGGATTGGTTTTAAAGGAATAGTTTGACATTTTGGGGAATAGAATTATTTGCATTCTTGCCGGGAGTTACTCGAGTACAGTGATGGCTCTCTAATGTCCCGAACACTCAATAATAAGACACAGCCACCAGCTAGTTAGCTTAAGCTTAGCATTAAACAAACAAAGGAGATGGTGGAAGGTTAGATTCCCTTTCGGCTGGCTGTTTTCTCCTGTTTCCAGTCTTTATGCCAAGCTGGCTTCATAAAGACTGGACGGACGTTCTGATCTAAAATTCTTAGCTACAAAGCAAAACAAATTCCAAATTGCTTTAGTTTGAAAGTTGTCTTCCCAAAACCATCCTGAACAACATCACTCTATGCACACAGAGGTGTCCACACACTTTTTTTTTTTTTTTTAAGTATTGTTTGGTGCTAATTAAATTGATTCAGTTACAAATCAGAGGTTTTCAGAAAGTAATCAGTGCAGCAGATTTTATTGTGAAAATAACCTTGCCTGCTCAGTCATCCTCTAGATGTGCTATCATCAGCCAGCTGGCTGCGTGTGTGCGACGCAGTGTAAAGGGCAGGTGATTGCAGCTTCCTGTGCCTGCATGTCGTGATGAGACGTATGCGTGTATGTGTGCGTGTGCGTGCGCGTGTGTGTGTGTGCGCAGCTTCCTCGCGTTTGTGACCAGCCTCGTCCCCTGATGTGTTCCCGAGCTTAGCCTGACGCTCCATTGATTTGTATGGAAATACTGCCTGTTCACACAGCAGGTCCAACGCCCTCTCTCTCCTGCTCATCAGTGCCCAGCTGTGGGACGCTCGCTGCGTTCTTTCATTTGATTGTGTGTGTGTGTGTGTGTGTGTGTGGCAGAGAGAGAGAGAGAGATCCATGTGATTGAGTGAGAGTTACAGTATGTGGCTGAAGGGATGAAAGCACAGGACTGTGTGACTGGCAGGTCATCAGTGAGTGTGTGTGTGTGTGTGTGTGTGTGTGTGTGTGTGTGTGTGTGTGTGTGTGTGTGTGTGTGTGTGTGTGTGTGTGTGTGTGTGTGCATGCGGCATACAGATTTAATGTGTTTGGGTTTCAATACAAGAGTGTGAACTCACAACTGTCTCTTGGTGATACTGTTGATCAATTTTTGAGCTGTTAATTCACACACTCACTCTCTCACTTTCTCCCTCTGTCTCTGTCTGTCTGTCTGTCTCTCACACTCAGACACTCTTGTCCTGACAGAATCCATGAGGTGAAATATAATGCCCAGAAGCACCATCCAACATCCTCCTATCAGCACCCTCCATCCCTTTGTTTACAGCCCATTCTTCCTCTTCTCCTCATCTTCCTCCCTCAGTGCGAGTCAGTTCATCCTTCTTTTTGTTTTAATCCTCCATCCTTCTCTCCTCCCTTTCTCTCTATTCTCCCATCTGAATGTTTCCCTCGTACCTCCGTCCTTCCTCCCTTCTCCCTCCCTCCTCTCCTCTTATCTGTCTCTCTGAGTATTCTGTTAAAGTCACGACCCTATTCTGTTCACGTGCTCATCACTAAATGACAAACCAGAGACAGCTTCCGCCTCTTAAAGGCCAAAGCGAGATGTGTGCAAATCTCTCTCTCTCCCTCTCCCAGCACTTTTACCTCTCAAAGAATATGTTTTTTTTTCGAGCCAACCTCGGCTTTGCGCCGACTAAAACTACAAGAAATGGCACTATTCACAATAAGAAAAGACCACACGGAAAGAAAAGGTCTCACTGAAGCCCATGTGACTTTTTGTTTTCTTCCCAACTTAATTTTCCCTGTTAAAACACTGACAGCATGTCGTCCTCTATTGTAGCAGGAGCAGGGTGGCAGCCATCTCAGCTTTTGAAACATGTTGCAGACATAAAAAACTCCCCTTATCTCAGTACACCTTATTTTCCGTGTAGAGTTTACCTGCCTTTGGAGGCTTCCATAAATATTTATGAGATAAATTCATCGTGGACATCATAGTGAGTATCATCAAACAAATGCAAGTTATATGAAGATAGGCTGTTTTAAGGGGGAAGAAGAAGAAATTGAATTTTGTTTACATTGCTTGTTGTTCGTCTTATGGTGCCCAGACTTTTCTGTTCTCCCCTACAGCGTGGCATAAATCATGCTATTAAAATCTCCACTCTAATGTGGGTTTGTTTTTCTCTGAACAACATGATACGCTTTTCAAACATCACATGAGCCAGTCAGTTTTTCCTTCTCGAGTGAAATCAATCCGAGTGATAATTCCAACAAAAATATTTCAAATGATCAGATCGGGTGACCCGACTGCTCCCCAGGAGGTAATCACACAAAACAATCTCATCTATGCAGTTGTTGTTTCCAGTCATTCACTGTACACAGACTTTTGAAGCGGGGGACCTGTTTAAAGCGTTGGTAACTATTAGTGGTTTACTGCTACACTATGTAATGAAGCAACCGTTCTATCTGATCATACAACTAAGAAGTAAATCTCATCAGTGTCAGTGAGCCACAGTGTTTGGCATACGTGGGCTCGACCAACCTGTTCTTATTTCAGGGCGTCAAATACTGACATTGTTTTTCACAGCCTGATTGAGTCACAGTGATAAGCCACATGTTCAGGTTTAGGGAAAGATCATGGTTTACATTAAATGTGACACTGACGGAATCTGGTTAACTTTAGGCACCAAAACTGCTTCATTAGAGTTAAAAAAAAAAAAAAAAGATCTTTACATCACGTAAACACTTAATTAACTTTATGTACGTTACAGCAGTTAAATATGGTACAATGTGTAAGTAACTTACATTACGTGAGAGAAATCCATGTTGACTTTTGCTTCCTCACGGACTTGAACGTCAGTCTCCCAGGTTTGTTTCATCCAACCATGCCTGACCTCCTCCCTATGGTGATGCTGTCACACTTTTTTACGTCACGTGACCTCCTCCTTCGATTAGTTTGCCGTATCGCTGACGCCAAAGGCTTTGACAAAACGGCATTATTTGACGCCCTGGAAATGACATCGGGCTGGTTCGATGACTCCATTTCACTGTGTGTGCTCCAAGTAAAGCTAACATCTACCAATAGCCTTGACGTGAAGTGTTTAGGGGATGTCGGTAAATTGAAGCTACACAATATAACCTGTGTTACACGCTCCCCCTTTAAACTGCATAAAACTAAAAGATTTTCTTTTTGTTAAAATAAATTGCATAAAGTTGTATGGAAAAAAAACAATCATTATATAACCAGTATTGAAGTCAAGGTATCAGTGCTGTCACTGTAATGTTTGAGCAATACCCCGTCCTGCCCGATCTTGCAGTTATTAAACAGACGGCACTGAGCTCACCGCCGCTCTTCCTGTGATTCAGCCTTACATGGGTGGAAAAAAACCAAGACAAGGCTTTGCTTGATTATGATATGAAAGATGAGATAATTAGCTCCTACAGGTGGCACCACCTCATTAAGTCATAATGACATCACTACAAAACGATGCCCTTCACGTTCCCTCCATGATAATGCCCAAACATTTCTGTGATTTTCTCCTCAGCCTGTGCAGCTCCAACCAACCATTATTTATGTATGATGACATCAGAGAGAGAGTTCCATTTTATGGCTCCATTTTATGCTACCCTTCCTCTACAAACTGTGAAGTGAGCACAAAGGGATGAAGTATAATACAAACATGACCCTGTGTGGAGCTCTGTCTGGAGCAGTGCATGGAAATACATTCTCAATTGAAGCATCGTAAATTTGCTTTATTGGGCTGTGTCTTGTGTATGTTTGTGTAAGTGTGAGTCGACGGGGCTTTTTTTTACTATGCTGTGACACCAGAAAATGCCCCGGTGGGAAAAAAGACAACCCTAAAATAATGGTCTCCTGTGAGTCCTTCATCGTGCAGTTTATTCGAAAAATGTCTGTTTTTTAAGGCTGAGAGTATAAGTTAAGGGCGAGGACCGTCCTTACCAGTAAATTAAAATGTGTGTATTTACTTTAGTTAACCAGAAACATGTGGAAGTCAAGCACTTGAGCAGAAACAGTGGAGAAAAAAAAAATACCTTAACTTTCACTGTGGTCTTTCCTCTGTGTGTGTGTGTGTGTGTGTGTGTGTGTGTGTGTGTGTTCGGAGTGGATCTAGTACTGGCTGGTACTAGATGGCAGCCATGTAGCTCAATAGTGGAATTAGGGTGATATTGGATATTGGATGGACTGGAACACATTACACCACTTCACTGTCATGGACGGCTGAGTGCTTATAGCAAACATCACTTACTGCACATACTCAAACATGCACTCTGTAACACGCACATGCACACACACACACGCACACACACACACACGCACGCACACACACAAACACACAGAGGCCTTTTATGAAATTTGGAGCTTGACAGTAAAAGACAAACGAGGAGGACGTTTAAGGAGATGTGCTTTCGGGGAGATTTCGGGAAGTAAAGTGTGTGCCGCACATTACGCATATTCTTTCTTTTATGCGAGCTGCATAAAGCTCTTTTATATCATTTTAGATAATTTCTTGCTCATACAAGCTCCAGCTAAAGCATATTTCTCTCCTTTTATCAGCTTCTTTTTAATCGCTCCATCCTCTTTACAAGCATTTTCCTGTCTCCTTTTGCTAATAAGTACGGTCTTTTTTTTTTTTTCTTTCCACACGGCCTCTCCCTTTTGTCAGTCTCCCCATTTTGCCAGCTCTCTATTCTTTCATCATCAGTCCAGCATTTATGTACTTATACACTTTGCACTGCTGATGTGAATTGGTATAGGTATACACTATCTGGAGTCAAACCTGACCTTTGGAGTGCATAATGAAATCTTTGTGATGTTTTAATGTGTTTTTAATGCCTTCCTGTGGTTATTGCTGCCCAGGGAAGAATAATGCTGATTGAATTGTAATGTTTGAAATGGAATCTCCACTCTGTTTGTCTTCTCATCCTCTTTCTCAGCTTTCCAATCTGTCTCTGGAGACTCCTATCTCTGCTCTGTCTCCTTTCTCTTTCACTGTCTTCATTCACTTTCCCATAAGGTTGAGCTCTGTAGATAACTGCTTCTCAGATTCGCTAAGCTCCAAGGCTAACAAAGGAATATTTTAACTTCCCTTGTCACTTTGTTACTCGCCAGGTGAAATGCTCTATTCAGGTACCAGGTCTTTGTCATTTTGAGCTGGCGCAGGCCGTCACTTCCACAGGTTAAAATGACAAACACATCTGGCAGGTTATTATGGCCGCAGCTAATTTAATTCTATGTAACATGACAAATTGGACCATCCTCTAATAGCAGCTCGTTCTCATTCCCAGGGTTTAAATACTGCTGCTTTGTCAAAGCGGCTCACGTCGGAAAGATGAGCACAAGGTGCCCTTCAGTGATGGCACCGTGAGCATCCGGATCCAAGAGGAAGGTCACGTGACAGAGAGAGTGACAGAGTCTGCGAAGGGTGGAGGTCAGGGATGGTTGGATGGAACAAACACAAGACTTTAGGCCGGAAGATCAGTGTTTAAGTCCAGTGTTTAAGGAAGCAAAAGTTCATGCGGGGTAAGTTACTTACATTACATACAAAATGTTCATTATGTAAAATGATTTATTTTTACCCAAACAACAATTTTTTTTCCCCCAACCCTAACGTGGTTTCTGGCGCCTAAACCAAAAGCACTTTGTGTATATTTCCAAGTATTTGACACCTCAGGATGAGAGTGGATAAAACCAAGGATTATGTTCTGTTTTCTTTAAATTCTTGCCGTTTACAATACAATGCAATACAAAACGTTGAACGCTCATTGCAGGTCTGTTAGGAGCCCCAAACTTTTGTCTTCTACACATCCATCCACCACTTGGACTTCCAAATTATTACCTTCCTGTGTCTGCACTGAAAGTTAGCATTGGATTTGAATGCAGAGTCATCCAGTACCAGCACTTTGTGAGCTGAAAGAACTAAGTACATCTGTACAACCAAGCATAGTGGGTTTTTTTCTTTTTCTTTTCAGACTAAGAGTGAGATGGCTCTTCACTTAAACATATCGCTGCTCAACTTCTGAATCAGATGTGCCATGTTAAGACCAAGTAGCTCATGAAAAACGAGTGCAAAATGTGTGTTACACCTATGTATTCATCCTGTCAAACTAAAAACTATCTATAACTCTCATAACCGCATCCAGTGTTTTGCTGTTTATCTTATTTTCTGGTTATAGCGAGACATAATTGACTTAGCCCGACAGTAAGAACTGGAGTTTTCTGCTTTCTTAACCAGTAAAGGCTGACTGCAGGTCTCAATTGAATCTGAGTTTTATTTCATTTTTAATTAAAGGTGCTTTCAAAAGTTCGAAGCAAAACCCATATAATTTCAGACAAGTATCTGATAGGACTTGATCAGATTTAAAAATGGATTCATATTTGATAAAATCCTACTTCACCACAACTCCACTTTGAATTATTTCTGCTGTAAATAATATATTGTTTCCTTTTTTTATATTTCAAAATACATAAAAGTTTGAAAATCACTTTTTTTTAAATATCCTAAAACTTTATGCCCTGCTCATCATCATCAGGTGGGTTTAACCTCTGCTTCTCCCCAAACTATCCTCCTCTCCTTCCACTCCTGGCTCTTCCTGTATGTTGCACTCTTTCTTCCCTCTTTCATAAGTAATGCAGTGACCTTCTTTCCAGGCCTGGATATATTGCGGGACTTGCCTCACCCCCTCCTCCCCTCTATCATATCTGAAACAAGGGGGAAGAAATGGGGCAGACGCTGCATACATTTACCGTCCTGGCACACAGCCATAAATATACACAGGAAGTGACAGACAGGGGAAGCATGGCCACAAGGGACGGGGAGACGGAGTTGTGTGTGTCTCCGTTTGTGTGTGTGTGTGTGTGTGTGTGTGTGTGTGTGTGTGTGTGAGAGAGAGAAAAGGAGAGGCATATAGGTGACACCAGTAAGGTGTTTTATCAGTCTGTTCATACTGGTAAACACCACCTCATCTGACTTTAACGCTGTTTTCATGGTGACACACCGCAACATAATTATGACACATTGTTCCTGCGTCTTGCTGTTTTTCCTTCAGCCGCTACCACGCACACAGTGAAAATCTGTGCGCACACACACTTTAGTAGAGTGCAAACATAGACACAAACGCACAACTGAACAAACACGCACACACACACACACACACACACACACACACACACACACAGTGACTCACACGCATGCATGTCACACTTGTCTTGCATTGTGTTTGCTTACTGGCTTTGTTCCATCCATCACACCATGACAGCCAGTCACTGTGGATTAGAGCCACATCAGCCTCAGCAGAGAAATCAATGGTGAAATATATAAATAAGAACACAATTAAAGCAATTGAGTGGAGGGGAGGCAACAAGTGGCCGGCTGAAGTGATGCTTCCTGACAGCAGAGGGTGCTGATGAGCTTCCCAGCATCAGTGGAGGGAGAGAGGAGGGTGGTCTAACGTTTCCTTTGTTACTGCTCCTTCACTCTACCCAGTCCCCGCATTACAATGTGATTGTAGAAAAATATGCCTGTACGTGTGTTGGCAGTGCATCGGCTTGATAATGACCCCACCCTGCCAAATCATTTTCATCTCAACTTGAAAATAGTTACGGAACATTCGTTCCAAAAGAAAACACAGCCCTGTTTCTCACCATCGATCACCGCACCGAACTCAAATGCACAGTTGGACCGGTGGGCCCCTGTCAGCATCATTCAGAGGCCTGTCTGATCATGAATAAAAATGATTCATGTGGTCTGGGTTTTTTTTGAGGGGGGGGTGAAAACAGAAGTGCCCGGTCTTGGAACTCAGAGAAGCCGGAGACTTGTTCGAACCCAATTTTTTTTTTTTTTTTTTTTAAGACGAAGAAGAAAAGTCAGGGATATCAGCGATAGAGCACAAGACAGGCAGACAGTGAGGCTATAAACTGAGAAATACCCAAATGAACGCAGGAAACTAAAAATAGAGGATGAGACTCATGAAGTGGCAACGAGAGTTGCCTGAAAAGGAGAGAAAAGAAAAGGAAAACGAGAGAAAATGCCGCCAGCTGCTCCTGATTCCTCTGTGGAGGAGTTGAGTGGCATTTTTATGAAGAAAAGGCAGGCAAGCCAGGACGCCCAACTATTCCACAACAGACTGGCACACACACACACACACACACACAGTTATACACATACACTACAGGGGTAAAATGGCCTTCAACCGCTGCACACACTGCTCAGTGTGTGTGTGTGTGTGTGTGTGTGTGTGTGTGTGTGTGTGTGTGTGTGTGTGTGTGTGTGTGTGGAGGACTACGTGTGTTTGTGCGAGCCGGAATGCACTCAAAAATGCTAATGCAAACCACATCTCCATCGCCTGCACTGTGTGCATGTGTGTGTTCCTTTCTGGCATTTCAAAGCTTCTTGTTTATGGCTCTTAACAAGTCACTTTCAAATCAAATCTCAAACGGTCAAACACACACACTCACTAAGTAACACCCCAGCGTAGTGTTGCTAATAACACTAATTAATAGGCTAAATTCTGCTAATTGAACTCGCTTATGCTGAACCTCTCGCTTCCTCCTACTCCACCACTCCTCTTTCATTCTCTCTGGACTTTAAGACCACGCTGTTAGCTTTAATTTACATTTGCATGGTGATTACATGACTGTTCCACAGACTAATGCAATCTCCGTTCTTTCGTCGATTCCTGAAAATAATTCCTCAACACTAATCCCACATTCACCCGTTTTCAACCTTCTTCCATTCTCAACATTTGCTACACCTTCTCTATATGCCTCAGTACCATCCCCTAAAACTCTCTCAGTAACACACACACACACACACACACACACACAAACACACACACACACACAAGCTTGTGTTTGAAGCCTCTAGAAAGAGAGAAGAGTAACAGCAGCAGCAGAAGTGTTCAGTTGAATGAGCAGTGTGGAGGAGACGACAGGATCTGGGAGGGACGCAGGGAGGGACAGCCATTAGCCACGCCAGCTGTTTCCCTTGCATATTAATACACGAGCAGGCAAACAGGCAAACACGCACACACACACACACACACAGTCACACTAGCATGCATGCACGCTGGCAAACATGCAAGCTCATGCTGTGTAGACAAAACCTAGCGAGACAAGCAGAAAAATCAAACGTACTGTACAATGAACATCAAAGTCATGCAAGAGACACATGCTGCAGATTCATGACAATTATGTGGACGCACGCACGCACGCACGGACGCAATGAAGGTGAGTGGAGAACTCAGAAATGCATAACTGAGATCAAAAAGTAATGTAGCAGATTTATACACATACATCCATATTCATAAGTAATCCAATTGCATGCAAAGGCAAACACACACACGGGCTGTAAAAAAATACCATCGCAGGAATCACGTGCATAAAAAAGAAGACAACACATGTACGAGATTTACAATGTCGAGACATGCTGCTCCGATTCATAACAGATAGAGTGCACACAAACACAAACTGTGAGGACAAACGTGTGTGTGTGTGTGTGTGTGTGTGTGTGTGTATGCATGTATATATATAAAACATATATTATGCATGCATAATATATATTATGCATGCATAAAAACTTAGAATACACTCACACAGGAGACATGTTGTGCAGATACATAGCAGATGCGGCAGCGCACACACAGACACACACCGGGGTCTGGAAAAAGAGGAAGAAAGCAAGCAGTGTGGTATGATGGGCAGAGAGAGGAAGAGAAACAAAGGCAGGAGGGAGGAGAGAGAGAGAGAGATTGAGAGAGAGAGAGAGAGAGAGAGTGCAGGGAGAGGCGATGATTGTGGCTGTGGCTCAAAGAATTCCCCGAGTGAGCATTATGTATTGAAAGGGGGATAAAGTGCAGAATTGCCTCTTCCCTTTTTCCCCTCTGTTGTGTTTCCACCACGACGAACAAACACCGTCACATCCCTGAAAGCTTTCCAGAAATCCCCTGCACCATATACTGCCATGTAATGTCATGCGCTATTCATAATGACATACAGAACATCAGTAGTATACGGAATATGACATTTGTTGACAACTGGGGGGAGTCAAGTGAACAGAGTTTGTAGTAGAACCTCATCGATACTGGAATTTTGGGGCCGATGCCGATACCAACATTGGAGAGTAAACGATTGCTATATCAGTACATCAGCTGATATTCTTTACATTCAATTTTTTATACTTTCTAATATTGGCCAACAAATAGGTTACGCAGATTGCAATGTATCTACGATATGCCAATATCAGCTGAGTTATCTGTCGGGCTCTCTTCGTAGAACTTTTCAATAGTACTATTTCACAAAAAGTAGTACTTTCTAATATTTGCCTACCCAATTTATATCTGTGAGTGTAGAAACATCGCTCTGTGTAACATAACACAGTTTCACAGCAGTCCAAACTCCATCCTCCAAAATGACCACAAATGTGAATCAAAAACAGTTTTATAACAAAAACGGTTATTATAACTTTGAAGGTAGGCAGAATTTAGTGGAAGACTGTATTAGTTGTATAGTAGCAAGGTGCCTGGCAACAAAGTGTGTATGGTACATAGCAACTTCTAAAATAATCAATCCTTTCATCGGGCATTGGCAGCAAATATTTTTATATTAACAAAAGCACAGTGCTACTCATACAATTGACCATTGCTGTGTTCTAATCAAGTGTCCCAGTGAGCCATTACAGTCTGGAAGAACTAAATAGGTGATAAGGCAAAAAAAAAAAATCTAATATTACAATATTTTCAACAAAATACCACTAAATCGATTAAAAAAAACAAAAAAAACATCAACAGAAATTACACAGTGAGAATTTTGACAAATAATCAATAATGTGGATATGGTGAGTAAGTGAGTAAAACAGCTAGAACCATCATGTTAGGTCAGAAAATTGCATCACTTTACTGTAATGTAGCCTTAATACTTATAAATAACAACTATACCATATCACAATATGATAAAATATCAATATATCATTCGAAACACCGATTATTAATAGCTTTATTTACAACTGCTGTGCTTTTGTTACTTTGACACATCAAATGTCTTCTGTGTGAAAGCTTTGTAAAAGTAGCCAAGTACTACTGACATCTGCCACCATTTGAGGACGGTCAAGAGTTAATATTCTGTGTAATCATCACCATAACCAGGTGCTCAAAACTCGTACTCACAATCCAGAAATGCCAAAGGATATGTGTCACCTCTATGTGGTTTAGTTGAATTAATTTTTAAATATTAACTGTCCCGTTCAGTAGATATCAAGAACAATAAGTAACTGCAACCAACTAAATACATCCTCATTAAAATACTTGTGTTTTAGTTGATGTAAAAAGATGAATATCAGCTGATCTACTGTTATCATACTTTTCTAACTCAAAAGTTCATGTCTGTAAAAGTCCAGTCAGACCTAATACGGTATATAGGAAATAGCCCTTAATGCATTTCTCCTGCATCTATAATGCAATAGTCGAGTGTACAATTTATTCTTCAGTGTTTAGATTGTGATGTGTTGTATAAATATGAAACTGAAGTTCCTCTCAGCCTCTTATCAGTCCATTCTTTGTGACTTCTGCCAGCTGTAAAGAGAGGAAAGCCGTTTTTCACCAAGCAATTGCTCATGGGAATGATACAAAAGTGTAGCATTAGTTCAGATATCATACGGCAGATAGCATCGAGACCATGGAGACCGTGCACCCTAATGGCACAAATAACAAACAAGAAAAACACCTGGATAAAAGACAGAAATGGGGGAAAGACAGACGGATAAACAGGGAGAAATAATATGTCATCTTATCCCAGACAAAAAGCAGACAGGCTTACGAAATAAAGGACAAACAGAGCGGCGGAGAAAAGAATTCAAAAGAACACATATTTCAGTGGCTCCAAGTATGCTCTGTGACAGATGCATGCAAACACACAAACGTGTACTCACACGCTGCTAAAATTAATAAGCGTTGCGACACACACACACACACGGAGAGGCTGAGACAGGGAATGAGATGATCGTTATGTTAGTAGATGTAGATATACACACACACACACACACACACACACACACACAGCTCTAGTGTGAGCTTGACTTGTGAAATCCTAACTGTGGCTCAACACCGCAATATTGTCTGAAAATGTCAAGGCTTAGATGGAAGCCCCACTGGGACAAAATGTACTGTCAACACACACAGGGCTCAATCTGTTCTCGCAAAGACATATGGCTTTCATTTATCACATTCTATGCTGACACAAATTGTTTTCCCAAAACCTCGACGTACAACACAACAGAAACGGTAAAGATGAGGTGAAGAAGAAATGTCCACAACAATAGAAGGGAGGATGGAGAGCGCAGTCAGGGTTGATAAAGATCTACAAGACCAATATATCACTGTATGTTCTAAATGCATAACCTGCTTAAAGCTGCACTACACTGGGTTTTTATGGGCTCAATAATAGTTACATTTTTGAAATCTCGTAGAAAGTGACATCTCTGTCAGAGCCTGAGCAGAATATCAACCAGCTGATTTTATCTACCAATATTGGCCCATCACAGATTTATCGGTATCAGCAGGGCGACCCATATTATTATTAACTTTTTTTTTTTAGAGAAAGAGAAAGAAAAAGATGCTTGGGGTAATTAAAAAAAATTGCTCTTTTTGTGTTTGTTTATGTATTTATTTTTAATCATTAAATTGTGAAACAGTGAGTCAGTGTAAACTATAAACTGGAGAATATCCTGCCTCTATTATGTGTTCGTCACAAGAGTCAAAAGTGTTTGATTACCACATTTGATGGATCATTGAATACAAAATGTTGTTTTTATATATATATATATATATATATACACAGTATATACAGCGTACATATACAGAATATCAGCCAATATTATCCCCGTCGGAATATTTTTACTCCTTAATATCGGTATCGGCTGCAAAAAAAAATCCAGTATCAGTCAGCTTCTACTACAAACTCGACTCTACCCACACCTGTCCAACAATGTTGTTCTATATACAGTGTATATATAAAGAATATGGGCCATTTCGTTCATATCAGAATCTGTTTCCCCCCTAATATCGGCATCGGCCCCTAAAATCCAGTATCAGTCGGGCTCCAATCTCAGGACAATTCAAAACAGCACAGACTAAATATACTCCTATTTATTTGACTTTTGGTGCTTTGCAGAGGTTTGTATTTGTCCCTAGGGGGCCACAAAACAAATCAGATTCTAGTCTTATAAACTACAGCTTAGCATAATGGCGTTGTGCTCTTATAATTAACCTTCTCTGCAGGATAAACCAGTTAAAAAGTACACACCAAAATAGAATCTGAGCATCAGCCCAGACTGCAATCTGCCCTCGGTTATTTTTTTCTGTTATGCTTTCCAAGCATCAGTGACTTGGCTTTAAGACGTTATAATCTGTCTCCATATACCCATAAACCCTTGCGTTCTGAAGCAATTTCCTGTTCAGATTATGTTCTCGCTGCTACCACAACATGCCGCAGTTGTCTGGGACACAGGGAGCTGGATTTGGAGGCATTTCTGTAAAAGTTAAATGCTTCACTCTCACCTGGGCAGACGAATCAAACATGAGCGAGTTCAGGAGTTCAAATAAACTTTCGCACACATGCTTGAGGTGAACGCACCCCGAACCATCCGCGGGATTCACCCCATCTGAAAACGAGGGTGTAGGCCTGTTCGCCCACAGGAAATCTCTAATCTTTTTTAGTTTATTTCGAAGATGTGAGGTGCGGATAAAACCGCTCAACATGTGCGGCACGCTGACTCTGAGGAGTGATGGCTTTACCCGAGACGCCGCTGGGATTCAGACATACCTTACATCGTGTGAGCAAAACACATTCACGTGCACCATATGTGCAACACGCACATCTTGATCCCCTACTTTAATTACAGCTGCCTATATTTCTCTACTGTGTTTCACACTAATTAGACAGAAGTGGTCTGTCGCGAGATAAACGATCCCATGTGGCACCCTTATTTTGATTTTTATCACACTCGCACAAGTGCACACAAACACACAATTAAACTACCCTCGGAGTGTGCATCTACGAACGTGTAAACACTCGCACGCTGGACGGAAAGCTGCACGCGACCGTGCAAGTAAGCGTGCGCGCGCAGTCAAATATGCATACGCACACAGTGGATGATAATTAGGACGTGCTGGTTTTGATGTTTATAAAAAGAAAAAAGGAAAAAAAATCCATCAGCAAACCTCAGTTTCCTGTTGAGAGAGGCTGTTGGACTTTAAAGCGTCTTTACAGGCTCTCGTGGCAGGGAGGTACGACACGCTGGGTGCATGACGCCAAGCTCGTAAGGCTCACCGCGGCGCTGCCACTGTCGCCACCAGCCTCTAACCTGTACCTTCGCCCCCCTCTGTACGCCGCCCCAACGCTGGCCGCAGGACCGCACCCTATTCTGGGCCTCTGTTTATAGATGGGAGGTGAGCTCTGTGTCTGCGTGTGTGTGCGGAAAGGCTTTCACTTTCTTGCCTTGTGGCACAGTCTCACATTGTGACTCCTCGCTTGTGAAAGCCTGCGGTGTGGCGAGCAGGACACCGGGGACCCAGAAACGGCCCCGGTACTTGTTTTATTTGCCCTCAAATTGATCCAAGATGGCAGTGCAGATTGCTAACTCACAGATCCCTAACTAACAATGCAGATGTGGGCCACTGTTGTTCATTAGGAGAGGCTGTATTAGTTTAGCCCCCAGGTTAAAACACAGGGGATGACGAGGGATATTAACTTTGGTCTCCTTTTCAGTGGGGTCTTAACCTTCCTCCACCTCCTGCTCCCCTCCCCGTATTCTCCTCTTTCCTCTCCCCTGACCTCTCCCTCTGCCAGCTTCACTTCACTTGACCTCTGACCCGTCAGCTCCACCACACCAACTGCAGGGTCCTTCGTGTCAAACGCTGTCTGTGAACACACTGCGGCTCAGATAAGCTTAAGCGAGAGCCGGGCCGAACACGAGGCGACGTTCAGACGTAGCTAACCACGGCGGGGCTCAGAGGCCCGGCAGCCCTCCGCTAATGTGGACAACACAATGAGATAAGCCTAGTCAAGTATCAACACTGTGGCAAAACTGATTCAATGTTGAGAAAACACTGCGCTGAGATAAGAGGAATAAAGTACCACACATTATGACTGCGTTTATTTCCAAGTCGCAGATAACAAGATGCTGCTGGCTGGGAGATAAGCTGCTGCGAGTCGTCACGCAAACATATAGCTGCGAGCCTGTATGCATAAATGCAGGGTACAGCGCAGTGCTGCAGGAGGAGCTCTGGGCCAGTCATATGACACGATACACTTCATTACAGGGATTAATCAACATTTTCAGTTTCACATTACTGTTCTGAGCAGAATTTTGCCAAATTGGGATGCAGAAATGTTTCTGCTGTCAGGCTTTAGTTTCTGCCTACTGTCGCAAAGTAATTCTCTGCAAGGCAGCCTGGATTCATGAAAATCCATCTCGTCAGTCTTCAAGTTGTGTGTTTGCGTCAGAACCAGAGGTGGGTCGGACCAGTCAGCATCCTGTGAGGACCTACAGGTGTGGGAGCAGCGAGAAGCAACTGTTAAAACACAAAAATGATGTGATTGGATGAGACAGACAGATGGCTCATCCAATCACCTGCCAAGTATTTTTTTTGAAAAATCGAATGCCCTTTTTTTAAACTGCTTCCAAGGACGACTTCTCAACAAACCGCCGAGTGTGTCAGGTCAGCAAATTCCAACCTGCATTCTCCGTGACAACATTGTGTAGGACTTTGTTCTTGTGAAACTTTTCTGAATCTAACTTGTAAGAAGGGTGTGAAGGTTCAAATCAGCCGTAGAGGTTTCATCTTCTGATCTTCTGAGCATTTCAAGGAGTTCCAATCTCTTCTCAACTATCGTCTTTGACGAATAATTTAGTCCAGAAAATGTTGTGAAAATGGTCATCACAAATTCCAAAAGCCCAAGGTGATGTCCTCAAACTGTCCTAAGTCCAAATAATGTTCTATTAGTACTGAAATAATAATGAGAAAAGCAGCAAATCTGAGAAGCTGAAATGAGTGACTCTGCCTCTTGATTAAATACATTAAAACCGTTTCAATCAATTTTCAGTTGATTGACTAATCTTCGAATAGACTGTTGTTCCAGCACTATGTGTCCCACAGTCATTTGTTGTTTCATTATTACTTTCCTTTGTAAAGAAGGTTTGAAACAATTTCAGATTGAAGCTGAATTATTATTCCCCTCATTTCCCTCTGAAGTACCAGTCAAACTCCTCTGCTGGGTTGAAATAGAAATATATCACTCCGAGCTTGCATTGGGAAACGAAATCACTGCGGAAATGAGCAAACAGAATGAGTCATGTGTCACTTTTCCACATTTACAAGCCCAATGTGCATCCCTGCTATCCCCGTTTAAAAGGCAAACAAAAAAATTGTCCTACTCTTTCATTGTGAATAAGGAGACTGCAACAGGTTTCTGTCACTGGGATGAAAAACCAAAGCCCAGACAGTCACTGCTCTCAAATAGAGAGCCTTTTTAAATCCTCTGACAATGAGTGGGACAGATAAGGAGAGAGAGGAGAGCAGGAGAAAAAGGGAGACGCACACAAACAGAGGGAGAGAGAGAGAGAGAGAGAGAAAGGTGTAAAATGGAGAGGATAACGAATGAGTGCGCCGCTGAGAGGGAGCCTTAATGATGTCAATGTGATAAGTCTAAAACGAGGTGAAAATTGAAATGAGTGCTGCCACGGCGGTGGTCGGCGGGAAGAGTGAATAGGAGTTGTGCTGAAGCCCCTGCCACCGCTGCATTCATTCCCTTAGATTAGCCGGGGGACAAAATATAGAAGAGGTGAGAGGAGGTGGCGAGGAGGCGGAGAGATCTTCGAACTTGTAAACGGCAAAAGCAAAATGGAAAAAAAGGAGGAGACATATAAGGGCCAGGAGGAAAGAAAGGAGAGAAAGAAGGAAAGAAAAACACAACATGGGGTGAGACAAAGGGAGAGTAGGAGCTTAAGTTCAAGCCAAAGTCAATTGAACAACTAATGTGAATCGATTTGTTGCCTCTGCTTTTGCTCTTTCGGGAGCGGGTGACATTTTAAAGGCATATTTTATTATTGGGAGGAGGTGGGGCTGTTTGCCTGGCAACTGAACACACTGACAGCCTGCTGACAGCTGGATGGGATACACTGAATAGAAGAAATACTGCAAATGGCCCGTGTGTGCTCGGGGGTCCATTGTGTGTCTGGTGAAGTGTGTGCATGTGTGTAACGTGTCAGATAACGTACAGCCGGAGCATGGAATGGAAGTGTGTGGGAGTGCATGCTTGCTTCTGTACGTAGGCGTGTCTGCCGTTGCATAAGTGTATATATGTGTGTGTGTGTGTGTGTGTGTGTGTGTGTGTGTGTGTGTGTGTGTTTGTTCACCTATGTCATAAATAATGTAAATGACCTTTGTTTTGCTGGATGTATTGCTTCATTAGTAAGCCTGTATAAGCATGTACAATGGTCATCTTTATGAGGGGTGTGTGTGTGTGTGTGTGTGTGTGTGTGTGTGTGTGTGTGTGTGTGTGTGTGTGTGTGTGTGTGTGTGTGTGTGTGTGTGTGGAGGGGGGCGCACACGCTTCCACACGTCTGCCGAGGTTTCCATGCCTCCACATTCATGCGTTTGTGTACAGACATGTGTGTATGCGAGTGCGAGCATGTTCTGCGAGAATAATTCATGGCAGTGAGTGAGTGAAATGTGGTGGCCGTCCACGGGCTGTCTGGAGTTCTGCCAGTATGGAGGGCCGGCATTAATAATTAAAAACACTTTTACAGGGAGGATCTCTGCGGCGTCTGTTGTCGGCTGCTCTCTTCAAGGGCACATTCAGGACAATCACACAGAGAAAAAGTTTGGAAAACATTGACGCAGAAAAAAAAAAAAAATCCTAAAGATAGCTGTGTTGTAAAGGAAAGGTCATCACTGGGCAAGGCTGTAAAACAACCAGAACAAAAAATATTTTTGCAGCTTTTTCCTGCAAAAATACTAACTGGGTAATCCAGCTTCTTTATTTTGTCTTGATTCAAGGTGTTTAGTCTGGTCTTTTCATTTCCACTGAGCATACCACTATTTTTGGTTCAGGACAATGCAAAGTCAAAAAGGCAGCTCAGGAATTCACTCAGTCACAAGGACCTACATCGAAAAGCAGGGCGCCAACATAAATAATTGAATGGGAGTAGTCTTAGCAGACCTCAGCAGACCTCATCTCCCAGCAGTATTTGGTCGGAATCCAGTGAGTGTAGTAATCTACTTTTCATGGTATATGTAATCCCGGGTAAAGTCTTCCAAAAGGCATGCTGTGCAAAGGAGTGGATCAAAACAAACAAACCAACATAGCTGTTCACCAGCGTGGCCCCAATCCAGCCCAAAGGAGTCATCCTTAAACCCAAACGGCTGGCCAAGAATCTGCACTGGGCCAATACATGCTTTATTGGAAGCACTAATGACTAGCAGGGGAAATCAGCTTTTGCATATTACAAATTCTCAACTACACACATTATCGTGCATTGCGGAGATGCTGGCACATTATTTTTTGATATGCAGCTAATCATAAATGAGGACATATTTTCCTTAAAGTCATAAACAAGTGGCTTTTTCGGTGGCATCTTGCTTCTCTAATTCAACATAATTCCTTCTGAAACTAGATGTTGTGGCTGTTCAGTCGAACATATAATATTAAATTTGACTCAGAGCTTTTCTCATCATCTCTCCTAACCCTAATTATATCTAAGCTGCCTTAACCAACAAACACAAATACACGATTTTGGATCTTAGTATTATTATGGCTCCTATTAATCCCCATGGTTTTTACAGTGTTTCCTACAGGTTATGAATTTACTTGTGGTGGTGGGTGGTGCGGGGGGTGTGACCAATGCGCATGCAGAGACTCATGCAGCTTAGAGACGGAGAGTGTAACGCAGGTTATTTTCTGTAACTACAATGGACAGATATCCCCTAAATGCATCACAAGCAGACTATCAATACATGCGACAATTTACAGATGTACTCCAAGCGCCTAACTCTATTTTGAAAAGGGTGGTTCTAATGTAAGATTTACCTTGGTTGAAACCCAGTGTCTCCTTTACGCCACTGGGACCCCCCCCTGACTCCCTGAAACAAACAAAAGACAGGGTTAAAACCTCATGTATGGCTGAACCGTTTGTGAAACTTTAGATTGCTTTTAATTTGAAACGAATACATAAAGTTGCAACATACGGCTGACCAATGGTGTGATTTCGATCCCTCACTCTGGCAATCATTTTAAAAGGTTGCAGTCCATTGTATTTATGTTATTTACCCGTTTCTTTGCAGCTCAGCGAGTCTGTTCTGCATTCAGCTGTCATTGACAGTCGCTCTGGTTTCTTTCCCTTCCTCGGTGTTTGTATACTTCGACCTCTGCTGCTAATCTGGAACTTGATTCTTGTCTGATCCCTTCTGCCTTCTCTGCCTGACTTGCAAGTGTTCTTGATTCAACTAAAGTACAAGTGGACTTTTACCTGCCTGTTTCTGAGCCATGCATTTGGGTCTGTTTTCTAAGACCTTGACAAACACTACGGAGCCCACCAAGCCACATTAACCTTCTGCAACCACTCTCAAGCTCACTGAGGTTTGGAGAATTTGTGACAAGACCACATCTACTTTAATGATGAAAATGGCTTGAAAAAAAAACTTGGAACATTTCATGTTTGCCAGCTATTGACTACAGTTAAAGTTCAATTCATCAGACTTTAATGATGCTGCTTCTGTGACATTTCAGAGAACAAACACATGTACAGTGTAAAACAACAAAAGAAATGGGAACAGGAATGGGAATTGAACTCGGTTGTTTCTTCAGCTGGATTCTGTGCTTTTAAAGTAGACACGTTTCTAAAGTGGAGCTCTTAGAGTTTCAGGCAGGAAAATGAGGCCATCATGCCTCACAGCAGATGATCAACATCTGGTCATCATCAGCTTCTGTCTTTGCACAGGGCCAACTATGTACAGTATACTTACACAATTATTCAGTTTACTGCTGCAAATCACATTGACTGATGAATACACACATGGCTAAAAACATGGCTGTCATTCATTAAAAAAAATTCCCCACCATCCAAAATTTCAGCCATCACATTTAATGTATGCTATTGTTGTTGTCGACCTACTATCACCAGCTACAACTCTACTGAAAGCAAACTCGCATAACTCTGCTCGACCTCATCACGACATTTGATATTCTAGACATTTGGAAGCATATGTTATAAATATGCATGCTCTCAAAAATAACAGTGTTTACACTGAAGGTGCAGCGTGAGCAGATGTCAGTAAAGCGGAAGGTCCCGTGCTTAATCTTGTCTGCACAATGCATCCAGGCCCATAGCCCCCGTCCAATGAAAGTCACGTTTTTAAACTTGTGTCCATGTTTCTACGCTAGAAGAGATATCAGGAGGGAAATAAGCAGTTCATGCCATGGCTGAGCCTTCCTGTTTTTGAACTGCAGTGACAGACTGACAGTCTTTAAAATACAGATTCAGACAGTCAAGGTTTCGTACGTCAAGGAACTAATCCCGTCAACTTGTGGGGTGGGGCTTTCCATATCATCGAGCTGCAGGTGAGGGGAGGAAGGGTGGGTGGAGGAAGAGGCGGGGACTTTTCCTATGTCGTAAATCCACGCACATAAATGAAGACAAAGGTTATATATATATAAAGGTTATATCTATATCCAAGCTACTTTTAGGGGATTCATTTCTTGGAAGAAACATCTAAATGTCATTTTGATGAACAGAGATGGGTTTTTAGAGGTTTTATTAATGCCTGGACTTTAAGCTGTAGGTTACCTTATTTTGGTTACATTCAGGGCCAAAACTCAAATACTAAAATGTGGGTATATGTTGCGTCAGGCAAGCATACAATGGGAAACTCAAATATTCCAATGAAATACTTTCTGTGTAGACAGCTTTACACTGAATGATAATAACAGCAATAACACCAATTGTAAAGGGAGCTATACGTCAAGGTGAACTGCATTTTCATAACTGTAAACTATGAAATCTGTCATAAAAACAACATGTTAGTGTTATTCAAGGCCGAAGTCAAAACAAATAAACTTCAGAAGGAGACTGTGATTGCCATCAAATTCAATATTTCTGATAGAAAATGTGACAGTGGAGCACCAGGATGACGCTCCACCTTTCATCTCCACCCTTCCCCACCAGCTGCTCTGCTTGACATTCACCTGAAGTCTAAGATGAAATGGAGGACTGGCTACACGAGCTTAAGGCCATATTGACTTAATGTTATCGACACATCAATAGGCCTCTTTAAAACTGTTCCAGGACCAACATCATGGGTCATCATAATGAATGACCAAACTTACTCTGTCATGTAGTTACAGTGGTGTGTGTTCAATTACAGCGCACATGTTTGTCAAATGAGGATCTCGGGAAAAGAAAAACAAAAAACATGCAAACATGTCAGTGCTCAGAAGAGTGTGATAGAAAGGCTGAAAATGAATCCCTCCACACACACACACACACACTCACACACGCACACGCACACACACACACACACACACTCACTCACTCGTGCACTCACATCCATTACCCGCCGCCCGAGCCTCCCTCCCCCCGTTCTCGTGGGTGTCGGAGTGAGAAATTAAATTTTTCTGATGAGAAAGTTTTTCCTACCCCCATTCCTCTCCTCCCATTCTCTCCTCCCATCCGTTCTTTAATTTATTTGCTTATTTATGAACTATTAATTTATTCACTGAGAGAGAAATTAACAGTTGTGCAGTCAAGTGTTCGAGCTGCTGCCACGCTCACAATAGATGATCATCACCGACGGACTGGCATGAGTCTCGCGGTGCGCGCGCACACACACACACACACACACACACACACACACACACACACACACACAGAAACACAGAAACACAGAAACTCATAACACCATACACACACTCAAAGAGATTGCAAGACAGGTGATGCATAGCAATCGGTAACTGCCTGTCAGTTTTGCGTAGGACACAAACTTCATTTGGTTTTAATTGTTTAGCCGTGACCACTCCCAACCATTATTGTGACAGTGTGAGAACAGGAGGTGTGTAACATGTTTAATGTGAGGAAAATGAAGTGAATTAACTGTTTCTGGTACAATCTGCTGACAACGTGCTCACTAACAGACTTAATGCAGAGGAATGAGAAACACTTCCTGGGTCAATAAAGACCAGAGAAAGAGAGCGAAACACACATTTCTGGGTCTTGTTACTATTAAAGAATTAGCTCAACTGAGCATTTCTTTAGTTACTTTTTTCTGAAAACAAAAACAAAAATTTTGAATTTTACAGAAAGTATTTTATAAATTTACGCTGGTCCTTCAGCAAATCTGAATAACCAAAGAAAAGCTTCAAGTGAACATTAATGAGATGCCATTGGTATGGAGGAAGCCACAAAATATAACATTCTTTAAGTTCATATAGAAATGTTCAAATCTTTTTGTGATCCGCTGCTCTGGCAAAGTCTTGCACAGCGACAGCATTGCGCTGCTATCCAGCCCTTCACACTCCCGTCAACATCGACCCACATGCTTCACTTAAAGTTCCCACACCCACGCCATCCCAGCATGCTGCATGTTTATTCAGTCAGTCATCCAGACGGTCAGTCGGTAATTCAGTCAGTCAATTAGGTGAGGCAGTCCATCAGGCAGTCGGCGTGGGCGGGAATAAAAAAAAACGACACGCAGACACGCTTCCCAGAGGGAGGGGGGCAACAGAACACGACACGACCCGTGCCGCCTCATTAGTAGGTTAACTGGCACGTGTGGGCGGCCGATGATTGTGTTTACATGTGTGTGGGAGGGCAGAGTTGGACGGGCGGGGCGACCAGTGACTGACAGCGGCGTGGGCGGCGGGGCTGTGTTTTTTGGGTGGCTGGAGAGCACCCCGGGGAAGGTGACAATGCGAGTGTCTGTGTCAAACCGAGTTTGTGCCGTTCGTCCAGCCGCGGTAGGCGTCCACAAGGTTGTCCGCGAAAAAAAAACGCCCGTGGGTGGACAGGCTGTTTGTCGAACACTCTGTTTCCATTTAACTCAGACAAGCAGACCGAGGTGACCATTAGGAGTGAGTGCCGACCCCCTGTGACATGCCGGGGCCTGAGGTCGGCTTCAATCGGGATGAATTTGCACCTTTAAGTCTGATTTTCAAGCCTGTGTAATCAACCCTTGATTAAAATTATAGTGAAAAACTTCAGAAATATATTATTACCAAATAATGACCACTTTCTGCCATTCATCAGATTTGGCTTTGCACATTTTCTTCACGGGTTCTTACGTGGGATCTTTCAGCATAACTGAAATTCTTTACCACTGGTCAAACAAGGCCTTCAATTTTGACACAAAGAGTAGTGGATATAAATATAGCTTATTGTTTAATCTAATGGATACATATTTGATTTTAGTCTACCAAATACTATATAGTACCTAGCCTGTCATTCAATACCAGATACTTCCTATTACCAAACATGATGTTATTGTTCATCTGCCTCACTGTCACTCAACCTTAACTTTATTTTGGTGAGTAAAATACAACATAGAGAGGCAATAACAGCCCGTCAGTGATAGTAAATACATATTTTGACATGTCAAGTCACCATGGAGCTGAATGTGCCTGTAGTCGAGCAGTGGAAGTGAAATCAAGTTTAGTATTTTTAATTATGGTAAAAGAGTTTTGGAAATTTACCTGTCATAAAACTTGTCTCAATTATGTATTAGTGTTAAAATATTATACTTTGTACCTTCTAACTGCTTCAAAAATGGATGTACAACTTGCTGGATAGTTAAAACACTGAATTTTATTGGGTTTATTTAAGTATGCAACTTGTATAAGGCTGCTTCTTTCATTTTTTAATGTCTTTTATCCACTTTATAAAAGCTGCAGGTGGTCGCCTAATGGTTCTTTTGTTCCAACCGTTCCAATTACTGGACCACATGGGAAAATTTGGATGATAAAATGCTCCAACTTCCCACCACTATTCATGTCAAAGTGCCCTTGAGCACAGCAGTTAACCTAATATTTGCCAGTAAGGGATTGTGATTGAACACGGCAATGACATCATCCAGCGTATACAGTTTTCCTGTGGTTGACCTAGAAGTCAAACAAGTACACTCCTTAAGTTATACTACCCACTTAAATGAAGTTTAAAGGACTACTGACATCGCCCAACCAACCCATATTGCCGTGCCGTTATTAGCAGGTCTTACAGGAACATTAACTAATTGGTACACAAATGCACAAGACAGATGGACCAAGCGGACACGTAATATCTCATCCGCATAAGCGCACAGAGGAACATAAGCCCCCCTCCAGCGTCCTAGATAGGCAAGGCCAGACTGGACCTGTCCACACTTTCATGATTGACGGCTGGGCTGCGGCACCACGTGCATGTGTGCGTGTTTGTTTGAGTGTGCGCAAGTGCACAGCTGAAGGGGGCTACCGAAGTCAGTTATTGATCCACAGGGCCCCTTAAGACCACTGATCAAATGAGGTGGATGCTGAGGGGACACAAGAGGCACTCGAAAGTTTCTCAAGTTTCTTGGACTCATAACACACACACACAGAAGCAGTCTGTCACTGCTGTTCAATTTGCTTGTGTGTGTGCGCGTGTGTGTGCGCGTGTGTGTGCGCATGCGTGCGTGCGTGCGTGCGTGCGTGCGTGTGTGTCTCTCTACATGAACCCCAACAACCTCTCTGTCTGTCTGGGCTATCCATCAGCCTCAGTGACTGATGGGTTAAACTCCAGTAGGTCCAGCTCTGCAGATGGACTTTTCCCTGCCGCTGAAGCCCAGAGGGAGAGGCTGTCACTGGGCCAGGCCTCTCCAACAGGCTGGGAGTCTGGACAGACACCCTGGAGCTTTGGGGGTGGGGGGCGACAGAGCCGAGGCTCAATGGTAGACTTTAAGGATATTGGGCCTAATAAAATAAACGTGATGTGTGTTTTTTGGGTTGTGAACCCATTATGGATTGAGGGGCGGGAAAGACAGACAGATAGATAACTATAATGTTCAGCACACATCTATGACGCAAAATGATTATGCAATTCTTAAAATCTGCAAGATATGACTATGATGAAGGAAACGCTGAACAATGCCAACTAACTGAAGTCTGCAGCACAATACAAATACAAATACGTCACGGGATCGAATTTAGCTCATGACTCAGTTCGGTGTCACTCCGTTCCTCCCTAAGTATCAGCTGCAGCAGAAAAGAAGAAAAGATTTACAATAATCTCCGGAAAGAATAGGAAATTGCAGTTATTTGGAAAAGACTTCCCAGTGTGATGCAATATGCCAGAGTGCAGACCAACAATACAGCACAATCACTGTTCCCACATCTGTTGCCGGGGTTAATCAATGACTATACAGTGGCAGCGAATAGACCGCTGATTCCATATGCCCAGCGAAGAATAGGCAATCATTGACTAATCAGAACTTGATAGAAGCCACATAGGGTGGTGAACAGCTGCTGTGCCCAGTGAGCTCAACTGTAATCATATTATATATTATTGATCTGCTAAACTGAGGGTTATGGCTTCTGATACTCCTACTGGGAATGAGAGCAGTCAAGGTTTTTCAAGGTCACGCGTGGAAAAACGCAGTGCTGGGACTGTACCGGTGACCTTCGGGATTACTGATAGCAATCCATAGTTTCATCCATGATCCAAAACAACAACAAAATAAAAACGGCTGCATCCATTTCTGTGGGCGCCGAGAGGATGTCCGATTATAATAACTTCAGAATTGTCCTCACGCACGCATCCTCTGCGACACACAAAGTTTGCACACGCAAAGAGATAGACACTCTGCCACTCACATATTAGAGGTGGTGCTTCGGGCATTAGAAGTGTAGCTGCAAACTGTCCACACTGCACTGCAGAGATATTGATGTCTTAATACAATAAAAAGCAAAATAAACATTATTATCCTGATCGTTATAATTATCTTCAGCCCAGAGGCTCAAACTGAATTATTCATAGAGTGCTTAATTAAATGGGTAGACTAGACTGCGTGAGTGTGCGAGTGTGTGCAGATGTGCGTGTTTGTGTAGATGTGTCTCGGCTGCCTGTTGTCTTTTGGACAGTAACATTAAATGAGAGTAAATATTCAATCATTCTGGGGACTTAGAAAGTAAGAGATGATGCTGTGACAGAGAGAGAGAGGGGGTGGGGTGGATTACACACATCCTCTTCGCCCTTCACTCTGGTCGCTGTCAAGGAAAAGGAAGACAGACAGCCGTTTAACGTTCCAGAGCGATGGGGCTTTTTTTTTTTTTTTTTTTTTTTTTTCCCCTCCAAACACTTCTTACATTTAACAGCTGGCTCATAAGCAACCAGTCATCGCACTCCACGGAACGACTCATAAGGCCATAACAGGCACGCACAAAGACACACACAAGTGCATAACAAAGCTGAATGCAGCACTTCTAACGCAGTCAATGGTGAAGTCAAGGCCACGGCAGTTAAATGGCAGCAAAGTCGACAGTTATTACTTCTCCCTTGTCGTGATTACTGTATCAACCACTGAATGAAAGCACTTCCTTTGGCCCTACCACTGATATTATTCTCGGAAAAATGCAGATGGGAGTCACGGAGCCAGACTCACATCCAAGTATTCACACACACACACACACACACACACAAATAAATGCAAGGGAACTAGGATGCAGGAACGTTAAGACAAAGTAAATCTGTCCGTGTGATATATGCATATGTGATGTATGTAGAAAAACAGACACACAATTATTGGCACAAACACATTAAAATAAAGACATATATGCGCACATAGAATCTTTCGCACAACACAAAGGACAATCTTTCCCTTTTCTCGCACACACTCGCGTTAGCATACTGTCAGCACCCAACTCTGTTTCTGTCATCTCTTTCCTCAGATATCTCGTGTAGGGTCTCTACACACACACACACACACACACACACACACACACACACACACACACACACACACTCCTGAAGTGCTGATGTGCCAACAGGCGAAGTCTGGACGCTGCGGTAATGTAACAGCCCATTCGCTTTATTATGCATTAGCACGAGGGCTGCTTTTTCATTACACCCAAATGACATTTGGTAGGGTCCACTAATCAGCCTCACGGGACCCCTGCCGACTCCCCGAACCTATTACACGCGAACTGTACATTCAGGCATACATAAATATAGCACTGCACAGCTAAATATATATTCAAAAAGATGTGCTGCCAGGCATATAAGGACACATAAGCACGCAGAAAGACAGCGGACAGATTCATTTACAGTGTATATGCGTTGTAAAACTTGTAGTAATGACATGCAAAAAGCAATTTTGAGCTGTCCTCCCAAGGCTATGGGTACACACAGGGGAGGGAGACTCGGGATAGTTGGGGCCGCCGGGCTTGAGTCGCCATTAAGGTCCTAACTCTACTGTGAAATGGTACTTTACAGCTCCTCCGTATGAGAAACGTAACGCCAACAGGGTCACAGAAAGTTACATTTTACTTCAGTGGCGAGAGCTTATGAAAATAAAACAGGGAAACAACAACCACGATGATGAGGGAAGAGGAAGAAATTATGCAAAATACCAGCTTAAATTTACACTAATGTACCGTATATGACTAACCTCAGACAAAACAACAATGCACATGATTAATTGGTCCCTCTGCACAGAGTGTAAGTCTAACAAACTCTCAAACAGCATCTGACAGTCTCACAAATCAGGCAGTTTCGGAGCGGAGTGGGTAAATTACCTTACCTGAAAGACGCGGTTTATTGAAGATATTCGTTGCAGCAAAGTCATTTAGCCGTATCTTCTGCCACCGTGAAACATCAACGACGATAAATAGTCGTTATAAAAAAATCGTAAATAAAAGTTTGGCATTTTCCCGCGCCTTTCCCTTTAAATTCCTCGTTTCGTTATTGAACTCGCGGTTAACTTGTGCTTTGTTGTTTTCCATTATTCATCATTGATTACAGCAGCTGAGCCACATAGAACAGCTGGCACACCTGGGAATGACCATTACTCACTGATTGGCTAACACCAACCAATCAGCAGAGAGCGAGTTTACAAATTAAAAGCCCGATGTTAGTAGCCAACTCTTGAGAGACTCTTGGACACTTTTCTTAGTTTTGAACCCGGTTGAATTGACAGGGCTATTTTGTTTGTCCGGTTGGTTGTATTGATAAGACATTTTCATATAAGTGAAAAGCAAACCGCAAACTCTGACCGCAAAACGAATCAAAAACTGAAAAAAAAAAAAAAAAAAAAAAAAAACGTCCCATAATTGCCCTGACTATTTTAAAAACAAGAAAGCACTGAAAATGTATTTTACTTTCGGTAATAATACTAGCCATTAGGCACATTGTATAATGTTTGAATTCATTTTTTTTTTTGACTGCATATCCACAGTTGAAGGCAATATACAGACACTAGCACTGCAAATTTTATCAATAGAAAAACACGTGCAGAATTAAAGCACCCAACACCCACTCCAGCAGTTTACTTTGATACTCCTCTACACCACAAAACTAATATCTTCACACAGATTTAAAAAAAAAAAAAAACAACAACACACACACACATGCAAAGGTGCAAAGCATATGCAAACATCCTCACAGACACAACCTCCCACACACAAGAAAGAGAAGTGTGGAGAGATTAGTGTGTCTGAGTGCAGGAGTGCTGCCTTCATGCCGTACCTGGTGATTAGGTTTAGAGTTTCAACCTTGGGGCAACAGGGAACATCGATGTGTATGTTTGAGTGTGTTTATGTGAGTGTGGTGCCCGAGGCCAGAAGCGTTATTGTATCAGGACTGGGTGTATTGTTTCAGCCCGGGAGTGTTTCTGCACACAGCGATCTGCTGACCCCTCCGTGAATGCTCTTCAAATTGTTTTCACAACCAAAGCTCTGGCCCGCTCTCCCATAATCACCGCAAGAAAATGCATCATTTTGAGGGCAATTTCACCAACAGAGTACTCCAAGGACGTTCTTGTATTACACTTTTATTTCTCTTCTGCCCTCTTTGTTGGTGTTGTCATTAATTTTGTCACTGTTACTAATACCCATGCCCGCTGACACGCTCCATAATGTATTAGCTCTATTATCTGTTATTTCTGTTAATTAATCACTTATTATAAACATTAACTTTACTGACAATAAACTCTATCAGCTCTTAACTATATTACCTTCACAGTAATCTAGGGGCAAATAAAAAAGGCATATAATCAACAACGTAGTTGAGGCTGAAACATACAGTTTTAACCAATAATGGCTTTAGTCCTCACCACTTCGGTGGTCTGAGGTTGATAAACATTGTAAATAACAGTAAATCCATCAAAATATATGGTATTTCAGCCAAAAAAATACGCTGCTAAATTGTTTCTGTAACCGTAATGCCAATTTAACGAGGTTTTGCAACCCCCCCACACACACACACACACACACACGCACACGCACACACACCTTAAATCCCTTATTGTTCCAATTTTAAACCAAAGTGTTCTCTTAAAAACATAAATCTTCACAGTAAATGCTGTTGTGTCTCAACAGAGACAACAACCATCCCAAAGTCAATATAATCTCTTTCCTTATCCCTCCAGAATGCCCTCTCTTTTTATTTTTTACTCACATAGTGCTATAGAGTTAATCTAATATTAGCTCAGCTCAATGGAGGTAGATGACCTCTGAGTCAGGGTACTTTTAGGTCCGCCATGACCTAAACAGCTAATGGTGTATGTCGTGTATAGTCTAAGCACAGACGGCTTCATTGGCTATTTAATGGTGGCTGTTTAATCAAATTCCCCGTCTCCTATTTCCTTGTGTCTTTTTTATTGGTAATGTTTTTCAAAGGGAAGAATCTGCTCAGTGTGAGCAGACGAAGGCGGAGGTGGGAACCAGATGTACACTCTGAGAGTGTGTGTGTGTGTGTGTGTGTGTGTGTGTGTGTGTGTGTGTGTGTGTGTGTGTGTGTGTGTGTGTGTGTGTGTGTGTGTTTATGTATGGGCCCCTGTGGCTCAAAGAGGATAAGACAATGGTGTTTGCTGCTGGCTGGCTCCTCAGCTTGACACACACGCAAACATATACGGGACACACGCAGAGAAAACACACACCCCAGCTGGGACTGTACCCAGTGACAGGCACCAGGACTCACAGATGCCCAGGTGGTGCAGGAAAGCCTGGAGCGATGCCCAGACTGGCATTAGGAGAGCCTGCCTACTCACTTAAAAGAAACGATCACACACACACTCACACACACATATATAGAAATGCATACAGTTGCAGAGGCTTACACACCTTTCAAACTCGTGTTCCCGCAGACTGACACACACATACACAAAAGCACACCCATGCTCGCTCCCCACCTTCTCGCAATTAACACTGCTCCTATAGCTTGAGGCACAGAGGAAATGAGGTTTTGGTTTTGTAAATGTGTGTGTGTGTGTGTGTGTGTGAGAGAGAGGGAGAGAGAGTTGTAAGAGGTAGAAGGATTAAGGAGGAGGTGGGTGGGGGGTTATGGTTGGTGGAGGAAATATAATGTGTGGCATGGAACTATGTACTCAGGGCACGGTAATGACTGTGCATGAGAGAGGCTCTGTGTGTCGGTGTAATATGTGTGCCCGGATGTGTGCACACCCGTGTGTGCATACGTGCGCCCACATTAAGTCGTTCCCACCCAGTCCTTCTCTAAGTATCATGTTCAGAGGCTGCAGTTCATTCCTGTCTGTCTGATTGTGTTGTTGTGCAGTCATGGCTAATTACCTTGATAGTCTGTTGACAGCGCTGAGACAATTAAACAGCCAAATGGAAAACAGGAGGGGGAACTTGTCTGAAATGTCCTCTCTGAGAGTTGAACTAAAGAGTGATTCATCTCCAACATGTGTTTATAATAGGAAATCGTTTACAGGCGAAAGGGATGGAGTTTGTTTAGCAAATTGTAGGATGCCTGCTCTGATGTTAGCGTCAGAGTCAGAGCGATTACCGCTTTGTTTGTCTTGCTGTTAAGACATCTTAATGTATACAGAAGAGCAATACTGTCAACATAATCATGAACTCTTGTTCCAATACAATAGACCCTGTATAGTTGGCCACCAGATGAGAAGAAACAGGCCAGTACAAACCACATTTTAAATATGTTTTGTTTATTTTATACAGAGGGGCAAGTAAGCATTCCAAGTGTATATTTATAATGAATTTGAAGGCTTTCATTCCGGTGTGAAATTGTATCTTTGATGATATTATCATCTCAAAATCAAACAAGATTAGATTTCTGTTTTTTTGCCTCATCAGTGAATTGGCTCTTTAGATAGCAGTATTAGTCTGCTTGTTAGGTCCACAACTTTAGTCTAGACAGAAACATCACAGCACCTACAGCACTTGAAGAGCGCAGACCTCGGTCAAGGTCAACAGTCCGTCCATGATAGGCAAATCTGCAACTGCAACCACTTTATATGCCTAGATATATTCAAAGTTGTGGCAAAGTTACAATTGTACATGCCCCTGAGTCCTGAATTATGACTGCTTACTGTATTAAGTTTGAGCAGGTACATGTGTATCCCAGAGGATCACTTCTAGTCTGCTACGAACCAGACCCAAATTCAGTTTGTGAATATATGGGTCTGGGTACCCTCCATAGGGAATCGTTTGTAGTTGTTCCATCATAATGGGCGTAGACCTCCGATTAATTTGAACAAATACTGAACGCTGCTTCTCCATGTTTAGTTCTGACTCTGGGGACAGAAAGGAGACTCGTCCCAGACGACCTGAGGGGTCGGGATGGTTCATAAGGTTGCAGCAGATCACAAATGTATTTTGGCCCTAAACCATTCAGTGCTTTATGAACCAACAGCAGGATTTTAAAGTCAATTATTTGATGGACAGGAAGCCAGTGTAAAGACTTCAGAACTGGAGTGATGTGATCCACTTTCCTGGTCTTAGTGAGGACTCGAGCTGCAGTGTTCTGATTGACTTTTTAGAGAGACCTGTGAACACACCGCTACAATAGTTGAGTCTACTGAAGATGAATGCATGGACAAGTTTTTCCAAATCCTGTTGAGACATAAGTCCTCTAATCCTTGATATATTCTTCTGGTGATAGTAGGCTGATTTTGTATTTTGTACAGATTGAGGTCTGAATCCATAACTACACCTAGATTTCTGGCTTGGTTTGTGGTTTTTAACATAAGTGATTGAAGCTGAGCACTGACTTTCAATTGTTCTTCCTTGGCCCCAAAAACAATTACTTCTGTTTTATCTTTGTTTAATTGAAGAACATTTTGGCACATCCAGTTGTTGATTTGTTCAATGCATTTACCCAACCCTTGTATGGGATTATAGTCCCCTGGCGATATAGTTATGTAGATTTGTGTGTCGTCTGCATAATTATGATAACACACTTTGTTTCTTTCTATAATCTGAGCCAGTGGAAGCATGTAGACGTTGAACAGAAGAGGCCCCAGAATTGAACCTTGGGGAACACCACGTCATTTTAGTCCGCTCTGATGTGTAATTAGCTACAGACACAAAGAATTATCAGTCCTTCAAAGCAGAATGCCCTGTCGCACAATGCTAATAAAAGTGAAAAATAACTTCTGCATCTGCCCTATGATTCATATTTACTCTGAAATTGAGTACGTCTTTACTCGGCCCACGCTACACCCTTCCGTCAAGTTTTATGAAAATCAGGCTGAGAATTATTCTGTAATCCTGCTGACTCAAAAACAAACAACAAACAACATCAAAAACATAACCTCTTTGGTGGAGGTAAGAATTGAATTGGTTGCATTCAAAGTCAACATTAAAGTGGAACCTTCACGGCAAAGAATTCAGTTATCCAGCGAAATATCTCAGTATCACATGGATTCGTACATTCCTATCTCCTTCAAGATGACTTATAATCACTTTGAGAATCCACTGAATTCCCAATACTTTTGTTCATAACGAAATATCTGCAAAATTTATGACATTCCAATCAGCCAGAGCTTTACTTTGTCTTAAGTGCTGAATAGCAAATGTAACCATAGTAACATATTGCCACTGGGAGCATGTTAGCACGCAGACATTAGCAATTAGCTCAAAGCATCATGCACCTATAAGTACACAGAGTAAATCTGTCATAGAGCCACTGGCAGAGCTGTAGAGGTTTTGTTAATTATTGCCTGATCTTTGTGAAACTTTTAATCCTCGTCATTTCATCATGGGGACAATTATTCACCCAGATCTTTTGGACTGCGATTCTTTTTGCTGAACATAATCTTTAAATATGAATCTACACAGCACTCCAGGTTACAGTGCTTTCTTTACATAATCAGATTTAGAAGCCTAGCTTGTCTGAAATAATAGAAAAGAAATCCTATTTCTACCAACTGCAGACTCCATATACAATGTTTATCCCCCTCTCTGTAATAGAGAAGACCTGCATCCATATAAGGCTGGTCTGTCCCATAGGTGATAGCAGCCTCTATTATGTACACACGCTACATACAAATTGCATTTGCATAAACATGATTAGTTAATTAAGATGGTTAGGGGTTAGTGTCACTGAGAAGCGGGGGGTTGGGTTGAGAATAGGTTTACACAGTTGCATTATGGGATTTTATACAAGGATTTTTGAAGCAATTCTGCTGCATTTGATATAAACAGAGAAAAATAAAGAGGAGATGACATGCAGCAAAGGTTGTGAGCAGAGTCTAAAGCCCACAGCGTCAGCAGTAAATGGTACATGTGTCTGCTGAACCCCCACTTCACCCTTGGGAGTGAATAAATTGCAGGTGTTCACACACAGGTTCGGCGAGCTAATGCTTGCTGATGGAAAACAATCTCTTCACAACTTACGCTCGCAGCATTATAGAACATCCAGATTGATTTTGCTCCAGTGTTTCAGAAGAATACAAATATTCTCAAACAATTCATGGCTTCAGAGTGTATTTAAACCTCTAAGCCCTGTGATGTGCTCTCGGTCTTTGTGTTGAGAGCTCAGTCAACCCACGTCTCTAACTCGGAGAGACAAACAGGAGCGGGGCCGGCAGCAGGGCGAGCTTGGCATCAGAGTTGTCGTTGTAGACTGATTCCAGATTGGGTCTTGAGGGGTTGTGTGTCTGGGGGGGTGGATGCATGGTGGTGGGGGTACAGTTGGCAGGGTTGTTCACACACTTAGGGCCAGGCCTGGGGTGTGTGTGTGTGTGTGTGTGTGTGTGTGTGTGTGTGTCTGCATGTGTGTGTGTGTCTGGCTCCTGGTGTGTTGGCAGGATGTGCGCTGGCAGCGCCCCCGTCTGACACCACTACAGTTGGTCCCCTCTGGATATCCTTTGCACCCCCTCTCTTGTTCCACAACCTGCCCTTCCTCCTCCCTCTCTCTTCCGGGAAGATGGCCTGGGTACCTTCTTCCCACTCTTCTTCCCCTCTTCCCTTTCTTCCCACTCCTCCATCTCTTTTTCTATTGTCTGTTGACATCCTGTTTACCATCAATCTGAATCCGCATGAGCCAGTACTGACACTTTGAGCCCAGGGATGCCATTGTCCAATATTTTCTGTGGGTATTGCTGGCAAATTCATTCGCAAAAATTATAATTGAACAATGAAATAACTAAACATTGCTTGCGCAGAAAATAAAAGTTTATTGCAGCTTTTACAGGCTGTTTTCAGGCAGCTGTGGTCAGAGAGGAATTGCCATCATATTGGCAGTGGATGCCAATATATGATATGTCATAAAAAAAAAAAAGCAATAACTGCTGGATGTAACTGCAGATCATATATCTGACTAACTATAACCAGATTTGCGCAACAGACCCATCCAGTCTGTCTTTATTTCTGTTTGGGGGCTTTGCTCGTGCACTAGAAATTTTCCATGAAACTTCCATGAATCCAAATTTCCTTTTGACTGGAACAGTTTTTATATTAATATTTACAAGGCTCCACGTCGAGGGAAACCTTGTATCTCCAAAACTAAAGGGAAAAGTGTGGTGTTCAAATGAAAAAGCACGTGTGCCTTTCATTTAATAATTAGTTCTTTGAAACTTTTTAATAAACCAACAGAAGTAAGTTGATTTAACACTTTTAGTGAATGTAAAAAAATGTTTTTTTAAAAAGTGGAGATGCAGTTTCTACATGGCAACGGCAAATTCTTCCTTCCCCCATCGGCCCTCCTGAGCCTCTTTGTGATGTCTTTGTTCCCTCTCTGTTTCTCATCTGTTCTACATTCAGGACAGTAGTCGGCCTGCTTCCCTGAGCATTTTCTTTATTTACCATAGGAAGCCTGAGATGGCTCCAGTTTAAAGGAGACAGCGGACAGGAGGTTCTGGATATATTAGCCCCAGGCTAACAGGAATACATTTTGTTTCTGTGGGGTGTGTGTGTCTGTGTGAGTGTGTGTGTGTTGTGGTACTAAAAAGGGCACAGAGAGAGAACAGAGAAGGGGGGTGTCTAAAACCACTAAAACTTCTCCAGGCACCAAACATCACATCTGTGCAAAAGTGAACTCAAAATGTACCGTGAAGACACGTTCTTTCTTTGGCTCTGTTGTATCCCTTTGCTCCTGTGCCCTAATCCCCCTCCCCACCCCACCCCTTCTCCGCCCCACCCAGACCAGTGCACTCACTTACCCCCCCCCCCCCCAACATCCAGCCTCCGCCTCTCTCCCTGAAGACACCCTCACCCCCCTCCACCTCCATCCCCTCCCTCTGTGCCTCTCTGTGGCAGATGGGCACTGTGTGTGACAGCAGGGTCATCAGGTCACATCCACATGGGGTAGGGGTCTCCTTTTGTGTGTTTGTGAGAGAGTGTAATTTGACCTTTTGCAAGCACACATGTATTTGTGTGTTGTTTGTCTGTGTGTGTGTGTGTGTGTGTGTGTGTGTGTGTGTGTGTGTGTGTGTGTGTGTGCGTGTGTGCGCACTAAGGTGAATGTATCTGTGTCGAGGTACCTTTGCTTTTAATGTCTGTTTGTTTTAATATGTGTGTAGTATGTGTGTTACTGTATCTGTGGTAGTGACTGTGAGTATGCAAGGGTGTGTGTGTGTGTGTGTGTGTGTGTGTGTGTGTGTGTGTGTGTGTGTAAAAGGGTATCCAGCACAATCATAAGGAGGAAATGGGGGGAAATGGCTTGTAACCCCAAAATGGTTTGTAACCTTAAGCAGCCCTTTTAGCCTCACCGCACTCTCGCACACACACACATGTGCCTCCAGTCTCGGACATGATATGCGTGACTGTGGCACAGTCATGCATGTTTTCATGAGTGTCTGAGCATGTGTGCGTCTGAGTGTGTGTGTGTGTGTGTGTGTGTGTGTGTGTGTGTGTGTGTGTGTGTGTGTGGGTTGAAAAAGACACGGACTGCATGGATGAGAGTATTTATATGCGTGATGGTGTGTGACAGAGCCAGTGTGTGTGTGTGTGTGTGTGTGTGTGTGTGTGTGTGTGTGTGTGTGTGTGTGAGTGCCATTGTGTGTGAGACAGAAGCCTGAGGGCATGCTCATCAGCAGAGAGACACAGATTTGCATAATGAAATTCCCTCTATCGCACTGCCGCAGAGGACAAAATAAAACAAGACCCTTAACAAACCCTTTAAACACCCAGGTGAACACAACAAAAATACACACACACGTACACATTCACTTATCCTCCAGTCTTCGATTGTACCTCAAGCCTTGCAAGAGGCTTTGGGAGTTTGTTACTATAGGTACCATTGCTCTTGTTGTGTGTGCGTCTGAGTGCATCCCATCTCTTCTTTGTGACACTTGTTTGGCTGAATAGGACAACAACAATAATGCTATGCTGCTCTGCAATTGTTCTCCTCTGTAGAACTGTATCCGAAAAGCCATTTTGATGTGTCCGCCAACCAACCTCATCCAACCTTTCGTCGCTAGATTTGTCTGAAAAAAAAGAGAATAAAATCCCATCACCTTCACCCGCTCATTCAGTCGGAGAATCCGCTCTCCAGTGAGCATCATGTGAATGACCCAGACATGTCTGCCCGTCTGTGTGCATGTGAGTTAGAGAGAGAGTCTATGCTTTCCGCGCACCATGGTGCTATCAGTGTATCTGTCAGTCGAGATGATAAAGGCAACCCGGGACTTTCACATGTGCTCGCCTGGCAGACAGGAAATCTCCCATCACTACTGTTCTCTGCCTGCCTGCCTGCCTGCCTGCCTGAATGTAATGTGGTACACGCTTCAGTTGCAAAGAGAGGAAGAAAAAGAGAAATGGGGGGTAGGGGTTAGACTGGTCGATAGAGGAGAAGAGGTGAGGGCACAGAAGGAGGCTGAGTGGCAAAATAGAAGGAAAGAAAGAGAGAGAGAGATCAGTTGTTTTGGACACGCATCATTTTTCCTCCAAAGGACACTGGCAGCTGTTGTGTGTAATTGGGGTGGTGGGGGGTGGTGGCTGTTGGGGGGGGGGGGGGGGGGGGCAGGCAAGAGAGAGAGGAAGAACGACAGAGTGGGGGAGAAGGGGATGTCGTCGAAGCATCGGGGAGGAAAAAGCCCTCATCTAGCTGTTATGGAGAAAAACCTAAACGGAGTAGGAGTGTGTGTATGTATGTGTGTGTGTGTGTGTGTGTGTGTGTGTGTGTGGCATGGAGGAGGGAGGAGGACGGGAAGGGGGGGGGGGTCTGTCGGATCTATACAGAGACCACCTGTTTCATCAGAGGAAAAAACAAAAACATAGATGGAGCATGTCGGCAAACAAGGGCAGAAGCGGCGGAGGATTTCACAGGTCTTAAGGATGTTATTCCTCGATGTGCTTCTCTATGCGCTATAGACGCCATTTAACTAGCGCTGGCAGCGGGCCTGTTGAACGAGGCCTTCCACTCACTTGGCATTTCCCCGGCTCCCGAAACACTGCTTCTCCAAAACGCTCTCCACCGTGGAGAAATTCACAATGTGGAGTGGGTGAGGAAAACAAAGCATTTTGAAATACTACGGCTGTAAAATTACACAGACATGATGAGGCGCTTCTGTGCTGCAGTCGCTCCAACAGTCTCCATGATTGCTCATTTTGTATATCAATAAAGTCAATCACAAGGTCTCAATACTGCGGCACAGGAACTACTATTAGACAGTGTTCAAACTAACATCACTGAATGAAAAAGTGCAGCCCCCTCATTTATTGGAATAAGCAGGGGTGCAGAAAAATAACTAAACAAACAAAAGCTAATTTGTCAGGCAACAAAAAATGTAAACTGGCCCAACTTTTGACATCATCTTGCAATGCAACCAATCAAAGATATGTTGGCCCACATGCCAGGTAGATTACTCAGGATGTCTGTTTACCCCATGATCATTGACACAAAAGATAAAATAAGTGTTGTAAAATGTCTCTTTGTGACTCTTTAGCGCTGAGCAGAGTTTTGGCAGTTGATAAGCCTTCGAAC
>NW_027185375.1:6310349-6327849 GCF_022577435.1 Embiotoca jacksoni | reverse complement strand
TGAATAGTGCCCTCTTCTGGTATTCACGACGTCGGAACTCAAAGTTTTCTAAAAGCTTTAAGTTGTGACATGTTTGGTGACATTTATGGAAATAGCATAGATGTTCATTTTTTGTCAGATGTTAACTTAGTAAATTGTAATTTCAGCCAAGTGGAGTTTGTGTTCGTAACTTAACCTACGTCTGAGGAAAATGTTCATCTTCCCGAAGGCCTCACTGTTTCACTCTGTGTCTTTCCATTTCCAGCATTACGTTAACTGCCTGTTAGCTTGCAAAATTGTTAGCCTTTGTGGCTTCTAGACGCCTTCAATGTTGTGTTTTTACAACTTAAACACTTGAACCCCAAGCATATGGTGCACACGACTTCCCGTGTTGTAACCACGAGCTCACGAGTTCCATTTGAACGCAGCTGGTGTCTCAACCGAAGTTGCTGTCAGCCATCCGCAACATCTGCTCCACCACCAGCGTCTAGACTCCCAGGCGTCCTGTCCCATCGCTGACACATCGCTCTATCAAGTTGCTTCTCAACAATAGAGTCAAATTGATAAAACTGTATAACCTGAACTATCATTACTTCCATATAACTCGTTATTCATTTCCAACAAACATGCAACAAACTATAAGCTAATGTATTACCAAGAGGCCAATTATGCAATGAAACATGACAAACATGAGGGCTCAGTTCAGCCCGACCCCGGAGACAACAGGTCTGACTCACCTGCTGCAGGACAGGACTACAAGCCCTATGGTAATAGTGGCTGTTTCAGCTGGATGGCCTTTCCTAGCCTGTATCCAGTCTGCTCCTCTCTTAATGTAGACAGTTAGTAATTTGTTCTGGGTGAAAGGTTGGATGGCAGAGAGCCAGAACGGTTCCACATTTTAAAACAACAAATCAAACTTGTCATTCCTTTGAGAGCCTCTTGAAGAAGCTCTGCTGGTAACTTGGTGCTTCACATCAGTGGCTAATTAGGAGTCAGACCCGCCCACATGTGTGACATCACTTCAGACCCACCAATCTCTTTCCACACAGGCCTTCAACCAAAGTAAAGGTTTTTTTTGTAACATTCAAGTATTATCAAAAAGTAATTGAAATCTCCCAGTAATGCTCAGGTTGTTTGGAATCTGTTCAACAATTTTTGGCCCAAGATCTTATGGAAGCCTTTTTTTTTGTTATTGGCTGTAGTATTCCTAAAGGGATAGATAGTGTCAGTGGCCATTTGAAAATTAAATAAAACTGCCTCAAACTGTCACAAAATGATTGATATCTTTAATATCAAAACCACAGAGGGATGTTACAGAAATATATTAGATTTAATATCTTTCAAAACACCTGTCTGTGGATTACAGTAGGTGTCCAAACACTGTAACTTTCAAAATCAGAGAACGAGCCAGAAAGCTGTGAGGAGACAGACAGAGAAAGAGAGAGAGGGAGAGAAATGGGGGGTGGGGGGGAGCGGCATTTGGAATAAAATTCGACTCTCACTGACTGCTTCTACCTGCAAAAGCTAATGGGAGGCTGCCACAGCACGAGTGGTGTGAAATCCTTCTTGATGGATTGAAAAGTGTCTTTAGGGATCCAAAAACTCGCCTTCTTGAACATCTCAAAGGGTATGGTGCTAACCAGGATGACTTTGGCATGATCACATTTAGACTTGACTGAGTGAAAATTAAATCAGATTTCCTTTGAACAGGATTTGCTTTGAACTCGGCCCGGGCATCATTTAGAGAAAGGTCTCATGACACAATTTGATCGTGGAAATGTGTGCAGGTAGAAATCCGCCTCCCTGTGGTTAGTCCTAAACTTTGAACTTAACATGAAAAACTTCCCAGCTCTTCATGCAGCCTCTCATCTTGTTATGCACACACTTCCTCGCGGCAACGATGATGCATTAAAGACTTGAAATAGGTGTGACATGCACAAATTGGTATGATGAAAACCGTTCTGTATCTTGCATGTTGTACCCTTCTTTGCAAAACAGAACAAGTCTTTCATTGTTAATTAGTTTGGCTTTACAGTACACAAAGTTCCAGCACATTCCCAACAAATTCCAGAGATACTTGAGCTGAAACACAGTAACAGCCACAGATACAGCAGATGATTCTGGATAGAAAAGCCTGTCTCCTCTCTTTGCTCTGTAGGTCAAAAGTCAGGTTCTGCTCCAGAACACTGAACCCAGCCGGTGAAGATTCACATCCACAATCACCGAGAATGCTTTGTGAGGGGCTATCTGCATATTTTTTGCGCTTCAGTTCCTTGAACTATACGTGAAGATATTTTCCATCTCAGTCTTAGAAATTTATGCAAATCAAGTTGCGGCACAAACAAGCCCAAGAAGACGAGCAGCGCTCATCCAAAAAGCCCCCTTCATCACCAATCGCAAGAGCAAATTGCGTGCTTCAGCTGTTAAGACTAATCCAGCAAGTCTGGCACCCGTACACCCTAAAGCCCCAACATAACTGGAGCTTTTTTCTGATCTGATTTCAGATTCTAAGATGGGAAAACCTTTTCTACTGCTTCTCTGGCTGTCGCTGATGTAGGTTTGACAATGATAAGAACCACTCTGAATGGTCAAATTGCCATTTCATTTTCAAATTTCGGGAAAAAGCCTAGAAAAAGGGGAAGTGCAAGCTTAATTTGTAATTGCCCCACCGATAAATACTCAGCACAAAACTTTTGAAGTATTATTTAAGGTATTGCCCTCCAATGTATCCAGATTTTATGTTTTATTCTGCTAGATTACAGAAGGAACTACTCTATTTGTATTTTACGACATTTATCTGACAGTGTATTCATGACAGAAAAAGCTTTTAATAGGTAAGACATACAATGAGCTTTCTCAATATAAAACACTGATAGAATGACAGTCAGGTTTGTGCCAGCTTTAAAAGGCTTTTCATTTTAAAATGTTTTCCAGTTGCTGTTTTATGGTAATGTAGCGTCAGTAACACAAATGTTTATTTTTGCACATTAAATCTTTAACTGTGCTCAATATGTGGTGATTGTTTCATCATTGCTTGACTGGCAGAGCCTTGGGCTTTGTGTCCTTCATATAAATTTCCTCCTGTTTAAAGTGTACACCACCGTGTGTGAAGCCGTTAGACCAACCAGAAGCTGGAACACTTCTCCCAGGTTCGTGCAATAGTCGTGTAACATTGTGAAAGAAAGCAGCCGTCATAGTTGATAGAAATACTTTCAGATTCTGTCATTTTGCGTGTTTTTCTCCTTTTCTCAAACTGCACGTCACTCCGGGCTCCAGCATCGTGCTGAAGGACACTTCAGTTGGGAAGATGTTTGTGAGCAAAAAAAAAACAACACAATCCTTCAGCTGCGAATTTATCTAACCAGAAGACCACCCTGATGCCACTGACACAGCTTCTTTGTCAGAAAGAGAGGGCATTCCTTCAGTTTCACAATGAACTTGAAATCTAAGTCGTTTTTTGGTTGTTTTTTTTTAAATATGAATGAGGTTCCTGGTAGACTGGCAAATTAAACAATAGACGGGTGTTTTGGAAATAAACTTCAATCATGAGACACCAGTACGCAGGGTTTGTTTTGCTGGGTTAGATTGGAATTCGTCTGAAATATGTGGTTTATGTAAAGTCTGCTCGGGTTTGTTTATCTGCTCTGGGTGTCTGTGTCTGAGTGTGCAAGGTATTTGTGTACAATATCTTGTTGGGCTAGAATGGTGTATTGTTCTTGTGTGTAAGTGATACCTGGAGAAGTACTCTCACAGTATCATTTGTCACAATACCTGGATTAAAGTGTAAACAGTGATGTGTTGTACTCTGCCATTTCTAGGTATTACAATTAATATAAAGCCCACATTGTGAAGTGTGTTCAACCAGAAAATACATAGCAATTTCATGGAAATTTAGTAAGTTTAGCAACTCAATTAAGGGCCGCAAATACTGCCATTTGGTCGAAGCTGTTGGCGTCACAGAATACACACCAGGTGCCCTTTTGCTCTTGGCAAACCACAGAAATCCAGAAACCACAGAAATCGAAGAAGAAAGTCATGTGACAATAGTAGAAATAGTGACACAGTCTAAGTAGGGAGGAGGTTAGGATGGATCAAACCCAGCAGGCTGATGTTTGAGTCCATGAGAAAGCAAAAGTCAACGATTTACTTGAAGTAATGTAAGTTTATGTATGTAACCTATTTACCTTAAAATAAATATAACTTACTGTACATATATAACCTCATGTAAGAGTAAGTTGGTGCCTTCACGTCACCAAGAAGTTTTGGTGCATAAATACAGCCAAATGACTTTGACCAAATAACTTTCAACAAAGTTTACAGTGATTTACAACTTAATATTCTTGGTCATTCTTGAAACAGCAGGTCTTTGACTTCATACAGAGGCAGACAGAAGGAGGCTCCTAATTGGTTCAACTGTTTATTTTGCTTAAGTGACATCTGTTGCTTGTGGATTTTTTTTTTTTGGTTGAAATCACTATCTATGGCTGACTTGCATTAACAAGAGAAGCATTTAAAGTGTCTTAAATGTCCATGTGATGTGCTTGATATGGTCAGTGTGTAAGCATTCGGCCTTCTCACCTGTAAATGACTTTAGTGGATGTGGTAATAATTAGAAGCAGAGCTAATTAGAGTGCAAAATGGCAAAAAATAAAATAAAGATCAGATTGTTTATTTTGTTCCAACTTAATCCTCTGTTTGTATGATGAGCTTAACAATAGAGAAGCGTATACTCAGACAAGGATAGGCTATACTTTATCTGTTCACAGTTTTCCTTTCATGAGAGAAAAGGCCTTGATGCTGAGGATAAACTGATATGTTTAGGGCATGTGAAGCTAATTTCAGCAGAGAGTTTGGCTGTGGTTTCTACAGTGTAAACTTCAGAATGGAGCAGCTAACGTCATCATAAACTCAGATTCCTCCACATTGGCTTCCCTCAGCGCAGACCATACAGTCTCTGTTCCAGTCCTGGACAAGGCTTTTCTTATTTTGTCATCTGTAACCCCACAAACTAACGTAGAATTAGCTAAAGATGTGCTCTTTGGCCTTGAAAATAACACCTGTTACTAATGAAGACACGCTACGCCAGATGGGCCAATTTTTGAAGATGATATTAAAGCTGACAAACACATTGTTTAGTCATTCTTTGCACTTTTGCTGTTATGAATGGTAGTTTTTAAATAGTGAAAAAAAACCCCAAAAAAACATCCAATCCTTTTTGGTACTGAGAAGTTTTTTTTAACTACGCCCCATGCACACCAGAGAAATCCAAAGCTTGACAAGCCTGCCATGCCTAGTTACTGTAAATTATGATTGGACAATTGCTGCTCATGCAGGGGTTTACCAAACTGTCATTTTGATGTCATTACTCCGTGGAACCGAATATTATGCTTGTCTCTGTGTTTGCGAGGAGAGGAAGAACTAAAAGTAGGCAGGAATCATGACTGCATGTTTCCAAAGCAGCTGAGGATCAAATTTAGAGGCAAAGCTTCTTTTTTTTTTTTCTTTTTGTAAATTGAACACAACCTACTTTATTTATTTCCTGCGGCCTCAGTTCTGTTTATGCATAAATGGTGTGTGCGACGTGGTGGTGGAGGGGGGTGGGGTGGGGTGGGGTGTGGGGAGGGCGGGGGATGGGGAAGGAGTTGGACGTCGGGGGGGAGCCGTTTGCGTGACAAGCGGAGCCACTGCAAAACTTCGGCTTGTCTGCAACAACAAGGAGGGCTGCAGTGTGGTTCCATCCACTCAGGAATATTAACAAGTTAATCATGTGAAATTAACACCGTCATATCCTCCAGCCAAACACATAACATATAACACGCACCCCCACCTTCCCCCAAAAACCTCCCTCCTACTGTGCAACCAAGCCATATTCCAACCGTTTTCCCATCCCTCCTTCTCTCTCTCTCTCTCTCTTACCGTCTCTCTATCAGCGCCGCGTTTGCAGATCACAGTTGCACTTGTCATCAGGCCTGTTATTAACTGTAACATTTGTCTCCCTCGGAGAAGCAGGGAAAGGTACGGAGTGAGAGATTCGGTGAGGTAGGAAGACAGAGAACGAGAGAGAGAGAGAGAGAGAGAGAAACAGGAGCAGGAGGAGGATAGACAAAAGAGGAGTGAGAGTCAGGTGGTGAACGAGTGTTAGACGGAGGGTGGAAGGAATCTCCAGGCGCGTAGAGAAATAGCTGCCAGCATCAATGCTGTAAAATTGTGGATTTTCCACCGATTATTCCTCTTCTGCTGAGGTTTAATTACTCTCTGCCAGAGCTATCTGTCCGCCTCCAGATCTGGCCTCACACAGCGAGGCCTTTCGCGTCCAATCAAACGGCTTGACCTTTTAACCCTTCATCTCTTCTCCAATCGTGACGTGACATTTCAGGTCTGTCAGGTGCGAGCCATCCGTGCCCTCTGCGTGCCGCTCCTCCTCCGGGCGCTGAGGCGCCACACTACATTAATCACAGTGACATTGTAATCACAGCCGTTTTACCCTGATTCACTATGCAGATTCCTGGGTCCATTTCTTTGATTCAGAGCATCTCGCTCTTCCCCCCCACTTCTCGCCGACTCTCCCCTTATCCTTGACCTTCGCTCATTCCCATGGCAAACGCGTCTTACTCAAGGATTGTTTCGTTGGGAAGTCAAGTGGGCCAATCCGTGGGTTTTAAATTGCGCATCAGCGGCGAAGCTTTTCAAAATCTAATTTAGGGGATTATCTCTCTATTGATTTCACTTAAAACGGATTCTTTTCTCTTCCCTTCCTTCTGCTGCTATGATAAAGTATCAGCGAGAGGAGGTGTGTGTGTGTGTGTGTGTGTGTGTGTGTGTGTGTGTGTGTGTGTGCGTGCGACGTATCAAGCTTTCCTTCCTCCCCGGAGTTGAAGAGGAGGCTCACTCGTCTCACTTGGCGACACACGGAGAGCACGCAAGAGTGTGCCTGTTCATCTTTGCGTGCGTGCGCCCGAGTCGTTCCAACTTTCGGTGCCTATCTGCATCTGTCTGTGTGTGTTCATGCGGCGCACACGCGCACACGGCTATCATCCTCCGTGGCATTAATATTCATCTGTGTGTGCATTGAGCAGAACAGATTAGCAGGAGTAATGATGAGCATGTAATGATAAGGGGACCACGGCAGTCCCGATAGTCTAAACAGGCCTCCTTTAAACCCGACTGGAAAGAAGCAAGCAAACTCATTACGGCTTAACAGCCATTAGATTAGCATTAGTTCCTCTTTGAAGGGAATATTGCTGCTGGTTTCCGTGGATTAGCAACATTGGTGAGCCATTCATGGAACATTATCACTACTGGTTTGGTATTAGAGTTAGAGATTTGTTGGCAGCCGCCATCATCTTTATTGTTAGTCGTTTGCTGTTACTATCCAGTGAGGGTTGTTTTCTTTAGTTTAGCACACACGGACTCAGGTGGCTTACATGTAGAACTAATTGGTGACTAAATCACTGCCATGTGCTCTGATTTGAGGAAGGCTGTGGCAACATCACAGGACAAATACGATGGTGTTAGCTGTAAGATACATCCAGACACGGGAGCGTGTCCCTGCAGGATATTAGAACCTCTTTTTGACGTCAGTTATTTCAAAACACATCATTCCCTCTTGATGTGTTGTTAAAGCGACATCAGTGATGTGTTGCCCTGGCATTATGGGTTACGGTTGTTTCAGAGAACATATTATAGGGTTCAAATTTATGGACTTCTTTATATGATAATCTGTTTCAGGCACAGCACACTCATGAGGTTCAGACCAACGGTGCAGGGAGGTAATGTAATTTACAGTAGTTTGGAAACAGCAGAATAATATTTCCCACAAATACACATATTAACATATTAACAGCGGCATATGGAGAAAAATTCTATATACAGGTTGTGATTGAAAGACTACATCCAGAGCAATGTGTGTGTGTGTGTGTTAAAAAGGATTGGTGATTTAATGAGGCAAACTGAGTCAAATATACCAATGTGGGATGGGGGCTTCAATGTTTATAATATAATGGGCCTTTTTCACATCACTCCTTTGTCCTGGATTGATATATGACGGTAAAAAAAAAAGTGTATGTGTGTGTAATTAAATGAGTGGAGTTCCACTTTATCTGCTTTAGTTTCAGGGTCCCTCCTGGTGTTGTGCATGGTGGCTCGCTGACACACCGTCTTGGCTTACCATTAAAATATTTGCTTTGATCACAGGAATCAATAGAGTCAAACAGAAACTGCTGGACCAGGTCTAATTAAAAAGCAGGTCTAAATTCAAATAATAATAATAAAAAAAAAAATTAAAAAAAGTTTTTGTTAACAAGCAGGTTTATGATAATTAAGGTTTATAAGGTTCTGTCTGAATACTACCTGCTGGACTGTGTTAGAAGCAATGAAGGGACTCAAAATGGCACCAGAAAGAAGTAATGACACTGACTGCAGGTGTTTGGTGGATTAGCAGCATTAGCAGGTTGCTGGTGAATGGATGTTTGCTGTTTGCCAACCGTCATTGTACTTGGCCTGACAGTGACAGGTTGTCATGGCAGAGGCAACGGCAAGTGTCTTCCAGGATCAATGCCGGTGTGTGGCAGTGCGTACGATCGCATATGTGTACCAACATATGGTGGTGTTTGTGTAGGTGGGGCCAGAGAATGTGTGTGTGTGTGTGTGTGTGTGTGTGTGTGTGTGTGTGTGTTAGACAGCTTGTAATCTACTCTCACACATCATAGATCAAAGGGCAAGGGCAGCTGCATGGTCATCTCACCCTAGGCCACCCTGGTGGAGCACCGTGCTCTGGAAGGGCCTTTAAAAACACACACACACACACACACACACACACACACACACACACACACACACACACACACACACACACACACACAGATCCAGATCCACAACCGGATGAATCGAATTTCGGAAGGGAGCGAAAGACGCCAACTGTTGCCATAGAAATGTGCCACAAAGCTGGAGGGAGAGAGAGGGGGAAATAGAGGAGGAAGACGGGTGGAGAGAGGGAGGCAGGGAGTGAAATCAGCTCTGTCAATACGTTGCCAAGCAACACTCAACACTAACGAAGCTGGGTTTGATAACTTGTTGATAACACCGGTGGGAGAGCCAGTGTGTGTGTGTGTGTGTGTGTGTGTGTCTGAAATGGCAGTGTTATTAGCAGAGGCAATGAAATAGCCCCCGCTGTGACAAGCCCAAAGCAGAGATAAGGGGAGAGACCTTCTATTAAAGCCAGGGTTAGTGGGCCTCAGGAACGCTCTCTCTCAATCTCACACACACACACACACACACACACACACAGAACAAAAGACCTCAGCAGACCCTCGCACAATAATGAATCACACAACAGGACTAAAAGAGTGGTGCTTAAACATTTTTTGTTTGTTTTTTTTATTCAACCGTTTTTTTCCAAACCAGGAATGTACTAGTTTTTTCCTCTCTTTAGAGGTGTGTTGGAGGGGGAAGGGCTGGGAGAAAGAAAGGGAAGGAGGGGATGGAGGGGTGTTGGGGTTGGGAGAAGGGGTGGTGGTGGTGGTGGTGGTGGTGGTGGGTTCAGGGGTCGCCGTGATGATTAGACAAGAGAGGTAAGGAGGAGAGAGGAAGAGGAGGAGGAGGAGGAGAGGACACAAAAAAAAAACCTTCTCTCACAGAGGTGTCCCAAATACAAAGTCTCAACACGTCACATATGAGGGCCACCTCGCTCCGTGCGCCTCCGCTCGCCTCCGCTCGCTGGCTATTGGCACAAAGAAACACACACACACACACACACACACACACACACACTCACACACATTTACGCACACACTTTCACCGACGGAGAGGTGAGGGAGCCAGGAAGTAGCTGCTTTTTTTTTTTGTCATCCCCTCCCCGCTCCTCCCTCCACCCTCGTTTCTCTCTCTCTCTCTCTCTTCCCCCCCCCCAGTTCCATAGAAACAGCACTTTTCTTCTTTCTCTTTTCAACATGACAACCAGTGGCCGTGTCCGTGGGTTCTTTTTTCTTTTTTTTTTTTACAAAAGCCAACACGTTGAGTCGACCAGTCAAACACAAACAGTGAGAGCCAGAGACACAACTTCTGAATTAACATCGACATGAGAATCAAACAATAAAATTAAAAGAAAAACAAAAAAACTAATTTTTTTTTTTTTTAGTCCAAGAGATTCTTGACATTCTGCTGAGATGGAGGCGGGAGAGAAATGGACTGAAAACGGGGGCAGTGGCTTCTTCGTCGAGCGTCGACGCCATAAAAGTCAGAGAAAGATTTGTTTGTCCCTCTTCGCGGCAGCAGCCAGTTTCCGAACAAAAATCCTGTCATTTTGGATTTGAGTGTTCGAAAGAGTTGTCGTTGAAGAGAGAGTAACAGACACTTCATTTGGCTTGGAGGATATTTTTAGGTACTCTGAGCATGTTTAAATAGACATAGACTTAACAGCATACATAAAAAATAACACAAGTCGGTAGTTGTACAAAAAGGAGAATTTGAGGCGTTTTTTTTTTTCTCCTCTCATTTCATCTTTGAAATCAATTTTTGATACAGTCAAATACAATCCAGACTCCTCCATGGTATAAAAAAAACATAGCATTGTGTGTTGAACAAAGTCATTTCAGACGAATGTGACACTTAAGTATGAAAGATATCTCATAATATGATGTCGTATACTGATACAAAACACAGTCGAGAAATGTTGTAAGGTCCAGATTTAACACAGAAAACATGGCTACAACACTGGAGGCTTTGTATGTGAATGTGTGTGTGTGTGTGTGTGTGTGTGTGTGTGTGTGTGTGTGTGTGTGTGTGTGTGTGTTGGAACAAAGTAAAAGCTCTCCACTGCCACCCAATTTACACATAAACCATAAACATGTTTGAGCAACACAAAACAGCTTTATTAGTATGCACATGTGAACATATTGCACCTCCTGAACACAGCGATGTGTTATTGCCCTCTGAGGTTGAGGTGCTGGGCACTGGTGTGTTTGTGCGAGAAAGAGAGTGTGTGTGTGTGTGTGTGTGTGTGTGTGTGTGTGTGTGTGTGTGTGTGTGTGTGTGTGAGGGCGTGGGAGTGTGCGAAAGAGAGGACACCACGCACAATCGCTCCTTTCATCGCTTCCATGTCCATCGGGTTCGTCTTAATCACAGAAATACAGAGTCATATGAAAGTAATCAGGCCGAGAGTGAGTGTGTTTGTGGGAGAGCAGGCGAGGGGGGAGAGGAGAGTGTGTCATTCAATGCAATCAGAAGGCATTCGTGACAGTCATTAAAAGGTGTGAAATTGTGTGTGTGTGTGTGTGTGTGTGTGTGTGTGTGTGTGTGTGTGTGTGTGTGTGTGTGTGTGTGTGTGTGTGTCAAACAGAGAAACAGAGTGTATTGACTGCTGAGGGGATTTCGCTCACGTGTGTCCGCAGCTAGCAACGTACTGTGAGCGCTTTCATAATAAATGAGAGAGAGAGAGAGAGTGTGTGTGTGTGTGTGTGTGTGTGTGTGTGTGTGTGTGTGTGTGTGTGTGTGTAAGAGAGAGAGAGAGAGAGAGAGAGATACACAGAGATGCATTTCAACACAAATCTTGGCGGAAAAGAGGAACAAATCCAAAATGTGCCACCTCATGTAAAGTGTGACGGCGTCACAGCAGATGTGCGAGAGAGTGTGTGTGCGCGATGAGATCTCTCCTTTTCCACGGTTAGAGTTCAACTCCTCCGAAATCCGTTTTGGCTGTCTGTCCGTCACCACCGTTCAGGAGACTCTCCGCTCAAAAGAAGAGTTTTCTCCTCTTTCATCTGCTCTCTCTCCATCCTTCCCTCCTCGGGATCCTTCATCTCTCTCTCTCTCTCTCTCTCCTGCCGCTCCCATCCTCCCCTCCCCTCAGCTTCTTTTCTTTAAGTGTGTAATTCCTCCACAGTCTTTTCTTTCCTCGTATCCCTCACTCTCTCTCTTTTTTTTTAGTTTATTTTTTTTTTTTAAGTTCTGCATTCAGACGCCGCTTTATTCCTGCTCCCCAGACACCACTCTCTCTCGCCTTTTTTTTTTTCCTTTATTCTTCTTTTTCCATTTCATCCCCTCTCGCTTCCCTTTCCCCCCGCCGTCACTACCTCTCCCCCCCTTCCCCGAACTTCTTTTTCACTTCTGCGTTTGAAAAAAACAAAACAAAAAAAAAAACGTTTGAAAAAAAAAAAAAAAAACAACAACAGAAAAAAGAACAACTTTCATAGATGGTTCTACCTCAACACTTCCACAAACGAGGTCTAAACTTCAAAACTACAGCATAGTACAAGGAGCTATAAAAATATACACAGAGTTCAGAGACCCTAGAGGGAGATGGGGAGGGTGGAGGAGGAGGAAGAGGAGGAGGAGGAAAAGGAGGAGGAGAAAGAGGAGGAGGAGGAGGAGAAGGAGGGAGTGAATGAGAGAGGGAAGAGGGAAACAACCTGTGTTCACTGGAAAATAATAATAATTAAAAAAAAAGGGATTAAATTAATATACAACTCAGGGATATGGAAGGAAACAAGGTCATTCTAAGTTGTGAAAAACAAAAACAGCAGATAAAATAAAATGTCTAGCAACAGAAGTGTAGTTTAACAGAGTGGATGAAAATAAGATAAACAATAGAAAACAAACAAAACAACAACAAAAAAAAACATCTAGAAATTATTTACTGGATATTCATATATATAATCTATAAGTGTTGATAGCGATAAAAAATCTCACTTTTTTTTGATATTCGCTCACTATTTTGTGTTTTGGTATTTAAGACAAGTCTAAGAACGCACACGCGCACGCACAGTCACTCACACACAAAGCGCGCACGCACGCACAAACTAAACCCCACACACGCATTATGCAAACTTGCTGTACTGAAGCACACTAACTGCACGCACACGTCTAAATGTGGAGCAGCAGCGCCATAATTATTATCCGAGTCGTATGCACGCTCGCACGGCCGCGCGCGCGCGCGCGCACACACGCACGCACACACACAGACAGACACACGCATTATTAAAATATACAAGATTCTGAGTGTCACCGATTGGTTCAGACCTCCTTGGGCCTGGGATTGGTCGTGTGACCGCAGCTCGGACGTGCTGATTGGCTCGAGTCCGAGGCCCCCCGTTTACTCAGGAGAAACAAACACAAACAAACTAGAATCCTATCGTTGAGTTAGTGGCAGGGGCCGGTCTCTGGTGGGCGAAGGGGTGGGGCGGCGGGCTAGGCAGGTATAACCTCTGCGAATCAGAGTTCTCCGGCGCTAAGTGGGGTTAAAGGTGTGGTTTTCTTTCTCTCTTTTTAGCTTTTTTTTAAATTTTTTTTAAAACGTCACGTGTCCCGACGCCAGGTCCGTACTCCTAGAAAAACAGTGTGTGCTGCGCACACGCACACGCAAACACACACACACACGCACACGCACACGCACACACATACACACACACAAACACCCTGGCGTTTAAGGGATGACTCTTCAATTCGGCGCGGGTGGGGCTCATTTAGCTTTGAGTTAACAAGAAGGGGGCACTCAGAGGCTCTTGCCCGTGCGTGAGGGCCTTGTTAAGAAGGGCTATGTACGGTTACAACATTGCCCTTTACACACACTTAGTGGCCCCAGTTGTGTGCGAATGGGGTGGGGTGGTGTATTCAGCTAGAAACACAACCGTGTGTGCCAAGGGGTGTGGGCTCACAGGGAGGTGAGTGGGAGTCCGGGGGACAATACTGGTAGTATTGAGGGGATCAGGGTTGGAGCAGTGATGGCGAGCTTCGGTGTGGCTTCATTTGGAGCGGGGCGGGGGGAGGGGGATCGGTTGGTAACGGGCGGAGGGAGGTGGGTGTGTCCAGTCGGCCGGAGCAGCGGCCGTCTCATACTTTGTAGTAGATGTTGGCCGGGCTCTGCGGCGGCATCTCCTGGACGATGTAGACCGGGTGTCCGTAGTCCCCGCTCACCTTCTCGTAGTGCGGGCAGTAGGCCGAGTCTGACGTCCGCAGCGGGATGATGATGTCGCTGGGCTCGGAGCCGTTGTTGTTGGAGCTGGTGAGGCCGCCGCCGCCTCCCCGCTTGGGGCTGGTGAGGGAGGACAGCGACAGCGGAGGGTGGTGGGTGTCCGAGTGCTTGGCGTGCCGCCGCCGGTAGCACACCACGCAGATGACGGCGGTGACCAGCAGGAGGAAGGCGGAGCCTCCTGCGGCGCCGGCGATCAGGGCGATGTTGGACGCCTGGAGGGGCCCGTTCTCGCCTCTGCCTTCGTCGAACGGCCCTCGGGGCTGGGTAGAATTTCCTGCACCACCTGAAACAAATCGCAGAACAATCTTACTCCAATACCCACAACATCACAGGCAGTGCCCTTTGATTTATATAATGTATGCCTTTTAATCAGAATATAGCAGAGCAATAACACAGCTTGCTTTCACAATTTGTGTTTTTTCATGAGCTTTTGAATAAACATACCACTCCTTGTGAATCTGCACCACAATAACAAGAGTAATGGCGCTGGTTTAGCGGAGACCTTGCCCAGCGGTATGCAGCCAGTCTGCAGCAGATCTCACGGAGGCTTACATGTGGTCTCTTTATTGACGTGATGAAGTGGACAGCAGCGCATATAAAATGGAGGGGAATGTCCGTGGCGAGTGAGTGTACTTGTGCAGTATATACTCTTGTGGGACAGCCCGGCTAAGCCGCAGTGTGTATCAAGGTAACACACTCTATTTCCCTAACCTTAACAACTGTATTTACTTTGTATTACAGGCAGCCACATGAAGAGAGCTTCACCCGCTCTGCCTCCACCACCAGACCACACACTCCGCCTGCCCGCTGGCCTTCCTGCCTGCCTGCCTGCCTGCCTGTCTTTTCATCTGTCTGTCTGTTGATCAAACTGTCTGTCCCGCTATCTCCCTGTTTGTCAACCGGTTGCTCCCCCTGTCTGTTGTGTGCCTGTCTGAAACCTAAGATCTTCACAGCCTCGGAGCTCAGAGTTTCCACCGCGGGAGGTCGGGTCAGAACTCAGCAGGTGAATGATGGTCTGGAGGTGTGCGTGCGCGTGTGTGTGCCTGTGTGTTTGTGCATCTGTCTGGATGTTTAGAAAATGGGGGGCAGGTGGGTGAAGGGGGGGGCTCTCGCACTGGACCGTGTGAATGTAAGTTGCGAACTGGTTAAGGCCGGTAATGTGAGTCTCTGCTATAAAGCGCCTTTGGATTGGTCCATCATTATTCTTGGCACACATCCCTTTCTTTTCTCCCCGTCTGTCTCTCTCCTGCGTCTCCGCCGCTTCCTCGCCCTCCCCTGCTCCGTGGTTCTCTCTATCTTCGGGTTATTGTAGCTGTAATGACCTACCTTGCTCGGAGCTCAGTGCCTAGCAACACATACACAGACACACAAACACACACACACACACTACGATATTGACACACACACACACACACACACACACACCTGCTGCTACTGGCCCCCTGCTGAGCTGGACCGACTGGGGAGAAAAGCACTAATGCCGGACGTCGATTACACTCCCTACTCCTCCTCCTGCTTTTCTTCCTCCCTCCATTAACCCAACATCCCTCATTCTCCATCTCCATTATGACCGCTGCCTTCCACCGGCTCTCATTATAATGTCCTCTTCCTCCACCTTTCACTCCCCCTATTTTCACACCTCTCCCCCCGTTTTTTTTTTTATCACACAAGTTCAGACTTTTTTTCCCTCTTTCTTCTATCCGTTTCATATCATTAGTACGTTTCACCTTGGAGATGAAACATGCAACAGGTCAGCAATGAAAGAGCAGGTCCAGGTGATAACATGGTCTTACGTTTGGTTCTGGGCCAGCTGTCTTTTCTTTCTGCTGGATTTCCAGATTATAATTCCCATTTCAGGAGGAAGTATTCGGTTTTACAATACATTTTGTAAAATGTTTTTTGGACTCATTTTATACCGCTTGACACATTGGTTTGCACGTGCATGCAAATTTCAGAAGATTTGTTGAAATGAAAGTGTGAATCAGTGCTTGTTTCTATGAACAGCCTTTATGTGAATACCTTCTTTAAGAGAGTACATTATGCATTACGGCATCTCAATGCTGCTTCACACATGAGGTTTTCTCATCAATGTATGCTCCATGGTAAAAAAAAAAATTTAAAAAAAGAAAAAAAAGAAAAAGGGATGTGCATGAAAAGTCCAAATCTAGAATTCCATAAAGAAGAGAGAATGCAGTATATCAGTATATCCATCTTCATTGATTACTAAACTAAAAATCTCAGTTTTCCGAAGATTTTTTTTACTGACCAAATACAAAACAAGCAGAACAGCTTGTGAAGGAAAACTTGAGGCTTTTCCATTAACTCTGGCAATAGGAGGTGAAATTCAAACCATGTCCTCGTCGTGACCAGTGACTGTAATAGGTGCGGATTAATGCAGATACTATCTGTATCTTTATCTGTTTGTTTCACAGAAATAACTGGATTTGGGTTTATACTGACATATCCTGTCATATATACTGGAGGTACCTCAGCCTCACCTCCCCTTCACCCTGCTCTGCACAACACGGGTGAAATGGATTTTTGGGGTGGGTTAATATTAATATATATAGTGTGTATATATATATATATATATATACTATATCTCTATATATCCAACTACATCCATAGTGTATATATAAACGATTTTTTTTTTTTCAGTAATCCTGGGAATGTGGTTATCAAACACTTGAAAAGGATATGTAACTGAAGCAGGATATTTTGCAGTTTATTGTGACATCAGTCCACTGAAATTGCAAACTTTTCACAACTTTTTATTTCAACTTTTCATTGAGAATTTAATGATTAACTATCAAAAATAAACCAACAGAAATTAATTTCTAATTTACTCAAAGATGTTCTCCGCAATATGTCGTGTAATAAAACACATCTGCACATATGGGCCGAGATAAACGTGGATACAGATACATCTGTGACCGATGTAAAAAAAAAAAAAAAAAAAAAAAATCGATTGGCCAATATGCACATCGACCAGGCTCGAGTGAAACCTGATGAGACCGTATCTAAAATGACACTTCCTGTCTAAATATTGAAGCTAAAACTATCTCCACCTCTTTGTTTTCTGCCTATAGACTTTATTATTTGTATTTTGGAATAAAAAAAAAAAAAATTAAATAAAAAAAAATTGCAATAAAAAAATCCTGCTTCTCTTCACACTGAGCAGATAACAATCATCAGGAGCTCCTTTTCCCTCTGATTTGAAACAAATTTATGGATGGTTATCCTCGATGGACATCTGTAAAGAGCGTATTAGCCGCGAGAGTACGATGTGTTTTGATTTGCCTGAGAGGAGTTTGAGGCAAATTGGGTGACAGAGATGATGTGTTCAGAAAGCATTACTCGTTCATCTCCCAATAATGGATTTAGATTTGTTTACATCTCAAGTGAGGGCCATATGAGACAAGCAAACACAATGAAGAACTCTGAATGAGCGGCAGAATTTCGAGACGATTTCGATCGTATTCACATGAGGATCCAAAAATTCTAGCGCAACTGTTGTGTCAGGAGTCAAAACAACCATTTCAGATATGTGGCTGA
>NW_027185375.1:6292849-6305349 GCF_022577435.1 Embiotoca jacksoni | reverse complement strand
CAAACACAGGACTTATTCCAGGAGACTGGTGTTAAAGTCTGTGAGAAAGCAAAAGTCCATGCAGATTTTTCTTAACATAAGTAATTTACACAAGTAATGTACCTTATTTAACCCATGCAATGTTCATTAAGTAATTTTTGTGACATACGTAATGGGTAAAACTAAGGCATCTTAATATTAATGCTTATACGAGAGACAAAATTGCGACACTGACATCGTATCCTCTCGCGGACTTGTGGGTGTATTGCATGCTCGCAGCATTATCGGGGTGAAACAGCAGAAATACAACCATATTTCTTCCTGGTGAAGCTACAATGAAGGCCGAGGGAGGCCAAAGAGAGCTGGCAAATGCAAGAAGATGGTGTGTGGATGCGTGTAAATCCCTGACACTGTCACACTCTTCTAACACTAACACTTCTTACATAAAGCATGTCACGGTGCATGCATTAAATATTACATGTAACTGAAGGTGGAGGCGGAGGGAACATGCAGATGGAGCTTCAGGATGGAGGAACGGCAAAAACAGAGGGACAGAAACACGATGGTGCAGTGACGGTGAGCGAGGAGAGAATGGGAGGAACTGAGGGGTGAAGAGATGAGAGAGGCGCTCAGTGAGAATCACACGTCTGCAGCTGACGTACCATCAGCTTCTGCAGCCGCTCAATCATTTGTGCACAAATGTTCCCGCATTCTCTTGCTGTGATTTCACCCAGCGCACCAAATCACAGCCTTAAGAAGACATAAACTTCTATATCTGTCTTTAAAGTTTAAGTGATGTGAAGCCGCAGTGGCTAGTAAAAAAAAAATAATAAAAAAAATAATACAGTAAACATATTCTTCCTCCCTCCACCACCTCTGCACACACCACCCGTCTATCCTTATTTTCCCTGTTGTAGCCGCCGGGTCTAACCCTCACCTCGTTTCCTTAAAAAAAAAAAATATATATATATATATAAAAAAATCATTTCCCCTCGCCACTTCCCTCCAGGCTATAGATTAGCCTGTCTGAAGCAGAGCAGAAAGGGAGGGATGGCGGATGGCTCGGGAGGCAGAGTGAAAGAGAGAGAAAGGAAGGTGTGAAAAAGAGGCAGCTTTACTTCTAACACCTCCCTCTCTCTCCTCCCATCCATCCCTGCAGGATGCGAAGTGTGAAAGCAGGAGGAGGAGAGAAGCAGGCGGAGGTCGAGGCGAGCACCAGTATGGTGGGAAAGTCGGGAGACAGGGACGGTGGAAGGGATGTATAAAGCAGCTTTAAATAAAGGGCTGTGAAGACATTTGTGCATTCCTCAAGATCTTTTTTTCACTATCTGTCACGTTACAAAGTCCTTTTAAATCATAGTATTTTTTTCCTGCTTCGACCTGTGAAATATTTTCTTCTACACTAATGTAGGAAGACAGTTTCATTGATTTGAATGAAGTTGGAAATAAATGGGAAGAACCAGAGTGCTCTAAATTAAGTAGAGCTTTCATCAGGGCTGCCATTCACTTCCATCCTGTCTGATCTCACGCAAGAGGAATTTCATAACTACATTACAACAAACTGAATTTCCTAATCAGTCAGTCAAAAACAGAAAAACATTTACCCAGTCAAGTGAAGCTAAGTGAGAAAAACACATGGAAGTGTTACTGAAAGTGCATGAAAAAAATAACACTTCTGTTTTTATATATTCTGATCATAGACTGTATATAAATATGGTGGTAGTCGCTAGGTCTGAAATGTGGAAGTGCCCTAAAGTGCAATACCACTGAGGGCCACTAGGTGCTGGCTCCGAATATCTTCTGGCTTCAATACACTCCCATTTAAAGGCGTGTGTGTGGTTTGACTGACATGCTTTGGGATGCAGCCAAGCGGCAACCAATAATGACGTCCCCTTTTGGTTTGTGAACGGCTGTTATGAAGCCTCGAGTTTGGATATTAACCTAATCAAATAATACCTTAAAACAATTAAATTCTTTGCAAAACTGCATTAAATAATGTTAAAATCATTTCATAAACCAGCTGCACTACATAACATCTATTTTTTAACATCATTAATAACATATTCTTATCCTGCGGCATGTTGTACTTGAAAACATAATTATGAAAATGAAAGGAACATAATTATCTTTTAACTTGAAAACATAAAAATGGGGAAATTAGATGTTCAGAATAAGACTCCTCTCCATCTACTTAATGAAACATGCTCCAAATGGACCTATATAAGAAAGCTTAAATGGAAACTTAAGTAGATGATATAAGAGAGATTACAGGAGCTTACTCTCCTCTGTAACCCAGGACAGGGGGCACTGGGAGATATAACAGGACTGTGATAAAGACACAGGCCTAAAAGAAAAGAGAGGAGGACAGAGGGCTATGATTTCTGAGAGTAATAACTACTGACACACGAAGGAGGACAAGAAGGTGACAGAATGGTGAGGGAGGTGAGGAAGACGAGGGAGAGGAGGAGGAGGAGAGGAGGAGGAGGCCGAGCAGGGAAGTGAAGCAGGGAGACTGATTGCCTGTGACAAGCTGTTGGTGATATGATGGGGACAGGAGACTATGTGAGACAGAGGGAGGAGGAGGGAAGAGGAAGATTTGTAGAAAGAGAAGAGGAGGGAGAGAAAAAGTAGAGAAGTTAAAAACAGAAAGTAAGGAAAGAGTTTAAATGACGTGATAGATGGTGGAGAGGTAAAAGACTCTAATGTCTCTCAATTACAGAAAAGTGGAGCGGTAATGGATACAAAGAAGAGGGAGACACAAAGAGAGACAGAGACCGAGAGCAGGAGAGCCAAATTGAACCAGGAGAGCTTCCACAAATGTGATTTTGCAAATGCAAGTTATATTTTTTAACATCGTAATCAACAGGTCACAAATATCACAAAGGCAATTTGTGTTAAAACAGTGAACCAAATCACGATAAATCCCCTTAAATCCATTAGCCGTGTTACAGGTGCTGCTATTTCTGTGAATCTCAAATTTCACAGGAACAGAGCGGACAAAAAGATCGCAGCTGCTTCGCCACTGGATTGAAAATATTCCCCATCAAATCTTGGGTGCTAATCACTGAAAAAAAAATGCTTGAAATTTGCCTGCACATGACGGGGGAGAAGATATCAAGGTAGAAATAATCACAGAACATCTGTGAAATCCTGATGAGAGTGAGAAAGACGGTGAGACGGAGGAATGCTTCAAATCTTTCCCAACTCACTTTGGGGAGGACACAGAGAGAACGGGAAAAAAAAAGCGGGGTGGTGTGTATGTAACGATTTGGGATTAGATAAGAGGAGAAAGGAGAAAGGAGAAAGAAGAGCGCGAGAGAGAGAGAGAGAGAGAGAGAGAGAGAGAGAGAGAGAGAGAGAGAGATAGGGAGACAGCGGAGGGAGAGGAGGGAGAGGAGGGATGAGTAATTGAGACAATGATCAGCAGTGATGGGGTGGATGTGAAGCGCCAGAGGACAGAGGAGAGGAAGGGCGTCGCTCCGCCACCCCTCGTTCGACAGGAAGACAGGAGGGAGAGGCGGAGGAAGTGGAAAAACTTAATTAATGAAATAATACTGCAGTCAACCTCAATCAGACTGCACAGCACCGCGGCTCCGCACACGGGGAGGCAGGCAGGCAGCCAGGGGGAGGAGAGTGCATCTAGTCCACAGAAAGAAAGATCACAGAGGGGATGAGAGTTTTTCTCTGTGTCTCTGTTGTTATTACCAAGGTCAGTGGTGGGCCAGGCCTCTCCTCTCCTCTATCCTCCATTATCACGGACAACGTTTGCTCCCAAAAAGTGGCCGGCGGCTCCATTGGAAGCACATTAGTCATTCGCTCGGGCACTCGAACCCCACGTTTTGACTTATGTTCAGCACTGTATTGACTGACACTTACCGCAGTGGACTATGCAAAGTCATGTCCTTTTGCATGAAGACCCACTTCAGACCTCAGTGTTTGCCCTCCCACTCTCTTCCGTCGGTGTGTTTTGCAGCCCCGGTTTTATATTCCACACATGCTGAGTGACAGCCGGGCCCTCCGCAGCAAAACACTTGCTTCTATGTGAGTGATGTGAATTTGCGTACATGCTGATGTTATCATTTCCATCACGTCCCCCCGCTGTCTAGTTTGGGACACGGCTCACATTTCAGTTTGCTCAAAAGTCATGAAAAGTGCTATTTTACGGCCTGATTTAATATATTTCTGCTCGAAATGGGATTTTGCTCTGGGAGAGTGTACAATATACAGTATACGCTCGAGCTCTTGGTGCAATTTGTTGTTTTAGGGAACTGACAAATGTTATTAATCGAGGCTCTCCTCATCCAAAAAACGACCTCAAAGATCTTTTTTTTTTTTAAGCTCATTACGATCCACGTTTTAAAGTGTTAAAGAGACCCTTAGTGGCCGTGTGAACAACAATAGTAACTACTGTTTTTGAGAAGTGACGGAGTTCAGATGACGTTTATATAACGTGCGTTTTTCTTGATATTCATTTCCTATTTCCAACCACGAGTCGGGACAGTTTTTCAAAACCAAGTTTACTGTTGCCAGGAGTTCCAGAAGGTGGTATTAAAAAAAAGTGGTATTGTTAATATATGATTAAAATACGTTGCATGATTAAACTTACATTAGGTTTAAATTTAGAGAGTTTATGAATAATTAAATGATTAACATATTGACAAATATTTGCATCTTCGTCCTTGTGTTGGACTAATGTTCAAATCTAGCTTTTTTAGCATATGAAAAAGTATTCAGTAGTTTTTCAGCCCTGAGTAGTGCCTGCCTGCATTCCTTTTTTCAGGCTGCAATTACATCCTCCAGCAAACCAGAGCGTAAGACAGGAACTCATATGGAGCCTGAAAGGCAAAACCCAGGGCAAAGAATGACTCAAGGTGCTTGCTGTTGCTTGAAAAGCTCAAAGCAGTGATGAGACTGTAATAACATAAAGTGACAGAGATGAGCAGAGCAATATTTGCATCCGCCGCTCTTTTCTCTCATCTGAATGATGCTGGTTTTATAATAAAAAGATTGTTTTCAGAGATTTACTTTAAATAAAACAGAAAAAATACTGCAAAGGAGGGTGACCTGGTCCCTACATCATTTCCAGTGAAACCACACCCTTCCTTGTGCCAAATCTACTCTATCGTGAATGTTACCACAAAAAAAAAAAAAAAAAGCTTGGTTTTTTTTCCTTGAAGATGACAGAATACATTATCCATATGGAGGACGTGGGGTCAGCAGGAGCATCAGTTTCTCCCCAGGTCCCCCAGGCAGATCCATGTCACTTGAAAAGTTTTGAAGTTGCTGTTTATTCATGATCGGAAAGATTGAGGCGGAGCTTTTAATGCACAGCACTGCTGTTGTGTGTGTGTGTATATATACTGTGTGGCCGAGTTTTTCAACAGTCCAAGCTAACTCCTGCACCACACACTCTCAAATTACACACACACTTCGAATGTGAAGTGGCAACATCTTCTCCGATGACAGCGAGATTAAAAGGGAGGAAAAATGGGAACGCGGTGCGCAGCAAAAGAGAAGATTAAACAACAAACGGAATAAATAAACACGCAAACAAGAGCCGGGGAGGAACAAAGCTCAATGGTGCTGTGCCGTCTCGCATTCCACGAGCGCAGCGGTGCCCCCGCTCGCCTCTGGTGTGTGACGGCGTGTTAGTCACGTCACGAGTGTGTCAGGTTAACAAACGCAATACTCACAAATGCAAATGCAACGCGGAAGACACAAACAGACACAAAGTGGGTGTTGAGTTTTGCCCCCGGGGTCGCTGGTGACTGCTAAGGCTGGAGTGGCTTGAGTCTGTGTGTGTGTGTGTGTGTGTGTGTGTGTGTGTGTGTGTGTGTGTGTGTGTGTGTGAGAGTGTGTGCGCGTGCGCGTGCATGTGTGTGTATTTGTGCCCCCGTGCACAAAATGCTCCCATCTGTGCAAATCAACCTAAAACCAACGTGTTGTTTCACTGCAGCTGTAAAATCTTCCTTTTAGTTCCACTTGTTTGGCGTTTGGGCCAAACTCTCTGGAAAAAGCCATCACACTAACTTTGTCGCTCCGGTGGACCGGGAAGTGTGTTTTTGTTTGTGTGCGTGCGCGTGTTGGTACAGGAGGGTCTTGTGGGGTTGGGATTTACTGATGCCTTCCTGTTTAAATTTGTAGTCCTCACTCTAAAGGCTTTCTGAGGTCCCTGTATGTCATCTGGATGATGAAGAGCGTATAACCTGATCCCCTCTCCCTTGAGGTGGAGCTGAAGCATTCATTCTCGCTCCCTCCTTCTTTCCGTCTCCCCTGCTCGCCCCTCACACAAAAAAAAAAAAAAAAAAAGTCCTGGACCTCGCCATCAAAATTTCCTGTAACTAAAAACGTCTTCATAAATCTCCTATGGCGCTTTTATAACCTGGCTATGACGCATTAACGAAGCTATCACAAGCCATTACCTCGCCGCAGTGGCAAAGGCATTAAGTTGTGTACTGAAACAGAACGGGCATTATTTTAGCTCCCCCACAAAAAAAAAAAAAAAAAAAAAAAAAAAAACTCAGCAGCCCAGTATTATTTTCGGTCGCATTCCTCCTCCAAACACACAACACAGCATTACTTGCAACCTGGCATGAGGTTTTCCGAACTTGTTTTCGTGCACAGGCTGCAGGTTTTCTGCTCTATTGTTGAACACAAAGGCCCTCTGTTGACTGGCGTTGTGGTGGCACTCGATCCACCGATGCGACCGGCTACAAACGAGGACAACACAAAGACGTCTGCACGTTTGGCGCCTCTGTTGCATCAGGGTGACACGACGGTATGTGGTATGTTACGTGAGGTGTCACAAAAAAATGTGTAAAGACTTGTCTTGCAGAAATGTCGTCGTCGTAACTCGTGTTTTGTGGCTCGGCCGAGGCTCCTCTTTAATATTGATGCAAGATGCTGGTTTGAGTAGAAAGAGCAAAGCATTTAAGGACAGCTTGGTTTCTATGGTGACGAATAACTGTTTAAAAAAAAAAAAAAAAAAAATCCCCTCTTTCCATTAGAGAACATTTAATATGACCTATGCAAGGGTAAGATAAATCAAAAGACTGTATTGGTACATGAACAAATTAAAGCCACATTTCTCATTTCTGCTTGCAATCAAATTTGCTCATTTCTGATGGGAATTGTTCATAATTTGTATTCAGTAATAACGTGATTTAAATCAGCGACAAGTATGACATGAAGTAAATGTACTAATTCAATCTGCATCATTTCAACCTGCTTCAGCACATTCATTTGCAGGGAGTCAATGTGGAAGGGGAACCGGAGGCGATGAGACTTGGACACGGGTGTGATGGTGCGGAGCCGAGTTATGGGTCACAGGTTGAATTCACATGATGTGTCACATGCTGATCAAAAAGACGCACACGCACACACGCACACACACACACACACACACACACACACACACACACACACACACACACACACACACACACACACACAGAGAGAGAAAGGCAGAGGGGAATCTCACGCAAAGCCCCCGATTTTCCCACATGCCTCCTCCACAGAAGAGACGGCATTACCTCAACACACGGGGAATGGCGCTCTCTCTCACACACACACACACACGCGCACACACACGCGCACACACACACACACACACACACACACACACACACACACACACACACGGAGAAAATGATCTCAGTGTCTTTACTTGCGTGCGGGTCATCTCTCCTCTGTGCTCGATGACATTTTAATTCTCAGCAGTTATTCTCTTTCCATCCATCGTGTTCTATTACAATCACACACACACACACACACACACACACACACACACACACTCTCTCTCTACCTTTTTATTCGTCCTCTCGCTCTCTCCTCTGCGTCTCCATTTTTCTATGTCTCTCCATGCTCTCGGAGAGTGGGCGACTCAGAATCACATCGAATTAAACTCCAGCACCAAAACACACACAACAAAGTGGGCCACGGCGCAGCAGCCCCACTGTTCACCCCTCCACCTCCCTCCTACCGCCCGTCGAGTTTCCCAAAAAATAAAAAAGGAGGAAGCGGAGTGAGGAGCGCACCTGATCGCTACATCTGAGGAACACACGCACGCACAGCGCGAACAGGGAAAGTCTGATTGCTCGTGACAGAGCCGCTGCCATTTTATGACTTAGTTCTGCGGCATCGAGTAAGAAGACATCGTTGGAGGACCTGGAAAAGGAGTCTGTTTGTGGTCACGTTGCAGTAAATCCATATCATAATTCATTAGACAGAACTGCTGGTAATCCAGTTGGGTATCGTCACGTTGGATATGTGTGTAACCTGGTTAAAGTGTGCAAAGGTCAGGAATGTTTACCAACCTCATTGTGTGTGTGTGTGTGTGTGTGTGTGTGTGTGTGTGTGTGTGTGTGTGTGTGTGTGTGTGTGTGTGAGAACCTCGGTTTGATGCGCAGCAGATTAATGACAGCTGACGATTGCATCATATATATACACATACATACATAAAGCTGAGCGGGGGGGAGGATGGGAGTCAGCATCCCTGCCAGGGACAGAAAGGGGGACATAAATAAGGTCATCAGCAGGCAGAAACTCAGGGGACGATTTCCTCTCATTCATTCTTCCGTTAATTGACTGAGGAGAAACAAATCACGGCCGAGGAAACGTAATAAGTCTGAATGCCCAGTTTGGAAAAAAAAATACAAACAAATGTGACTGTCGGAGCAAAGACATGCATAATGGACCAAAAGAAAGACAGGCTGGGACAAAGCCAGGGAGAAAAAAAAAAACAGCTAAAGAAAGAAAGGGAGCAGGACCATTAAAAAAAGAAACCTAGTGACTGGGTGGGTGAGCCTTGTGTAACGTCAGTAAAGTGCTAGCCATGTAGGACAGTCACGACCAATGTTCCTTACAACTGGGTCAATGTTCCCGTCCTGGGGCAGCGAGGGCATCCTATGTGCTGTTCTCTCTCTCTCTGTGTGTGTGTGTGTGTGTGTGTGTGTGTGTGTGTGTGTGTGTGTGTGTGTGTGTGTGTGCGCGCGCAGCGACTATCTATCTGTTAACTTCCACAAACCTGCGAGAAACTGCCATCCCCGCAATCCCCGTCAAGTGCACCTCTGAGTGGACCTCCATGCATATTGAATGGATACTTCAATGACTACTTATCAATACTTAATGAATACTTATCAGTGAATCCCTGAGTGACTTCTACAGCACTGATTTTTTTCCTTTTCTCAAAGCCTTTTAAAAAGGCATGTGAAGCCTTTTTAGTTGCGGCTCAGTACGTAACGCACTCCAACGCTGGCGGAGCAGAAGAGAGGAGGCTGAGCTGGCAGAAGCGGGCCGGCGAGTTCACGGTCGCGTTTGAATGTCTGAATGTGATATTTTCCAGTGCCGGATGAGGTGATGCAGGATTCACCGCAGTCGCACAGTGCCACTTGAAGCTGTCGCCGGGAATGCGGCTGTCTGCAGACCCCACTGCGAGAGCATTTCTGTCTCTCGGTGTCCTTGTCTGCTGGTGTCTACCGGCGTGTGTCCGTCCGTCGGTTTGTGCGGAGCCGTTCTGCCATTATATCAGCCACTAGATTGGAGGCCTGGAGAAATGGGTCAGCGCCAGGCTTGTCGTTCCTTCTCGCTGTCTCTCCTGCTCTTTGCTCATGTTTCTTTCTTTTTTTTTTTTTCCCAGCCTCTGTTATTCCCAAGTCGCTCCCAGAATAAAAACGAAACACCTCCGGTTGTCCACTCCTGCGGCTGCCTGGATCTGGGTTAAACTAGCGAAGTCCATCACTCACTCCCTCTTGCCCCTCCTTCGTATCTCATCCTCTTCTCTTTCAGTGGAATAAAGAAACTCTAAGAAGTCTGTGCATTTTAGTAATCTTGGCGGAGGATGAAGACGTACAGTGTAATGATATGGAAGCTCTGAGGAGAAAATAAGACCAATTTGCGGGGTAAACAAGGCGAGCTTCCATGTGCGGTGAGGCGCTCGCTGCCTGCTGACCTCTGCAGTCCAAATGTCAGGAGCACGGCTAGTTTCAATATTAGCAAATGCTGCAAAATCTTATGATCAACAACTATTCTGATTGAAACAAATCTCTATTTGTTGTGTCGTTGAGCCGACCACTGGACCTCAACTTACTGAAAACATGTCACAGGACATTTTTAGCCCTCTTCCCCTGCTTTATCTTTGGTTTATCTGGCTCATGGAGACTGGAGCTAAGTGTTTTGTCGGGGTAGTCCTCCCACTCACACACACACACACACACAGACACAGACACACACACACACACACACACACACACACACACACACACACACACCTGTGTCCAGAGACACAACACGTGTAACAACAGGACACCATGCTCACGACTAATAGGACTGGAGCGATGCCTCCCTCTAACTTTCTTCGATTAACACCCCCATCATTCATCCGGTTTTCTTCTTCGGGCCACTAAAATCGCCTTCAAAACCCTCCCCTTCATCCTCTACCCTCACACACACACTCCCACACACAAACACAGCGCACATTTCCACACCTGTACACAGTCGCCACATAAGAAGCCCTCCGTCTCACATTAGCCTGATTTACCGTCGCAATTTAAGCATGGATCCTGTGCAGTGAAGAGGAAACCGAGAGACAACTACACTTTACGTCTACGTCTCCTGTCACTTTGTCATACTTTCATCGCAGGGGAGAAGAAAAGAAAAGAAAAGAAAAAGAACCAGCGTGTTGCAGCAATCACCTTCTTCGCAAGTTGCTTTTCCTCCTCTCCAACATTTCCCTCTCGCTCTCCTTTCAATTACTGCCTTTATGTTTCCAGCCCCCCCCCTCCTTTGTCGGGGCTTCCTCTCGGGCAGAACCTGGCTGTGACATTGTTTGTCATTGCAGGATTACAGGATTGGCGCCTCGCCACGAACATGCCAAAGACTCGGAGGAGGCGACCCTCGCCGCACGACTTCTGCTCTGACACGGGGTGCAAACCCTCCGACTATAAAAACATCTCATGAAACAGTGGATGTATCTGAAGCCAAAACTTCCCTCTGGGACACCGAGCAGTCCGATTTCCTTATTCCACATGACTTTGAGTCAACTTTGCAGCTGATGGTGACTTTTAGACAATAGACAGTGTGAATTAATTATTATATTTAGGCAGTGCTGAAAAAAACTATTTCACCCTCATGCTTATTAAAGGCTTGTAAGACTATTTTTGGGTTCAGTTATTGCATGATATTTTCCATCTTTTGTATTTATTTTAAAAAGCAAAATAAATCACAGCACTCGAGTGTTCCCTTGAAATCTTATGGCTGAAAAAGCAGCAAAAATATTTGAAACAGCTCTTTGAACTTCATCTTGTTCATCCAACACTAGCTGATATCCATTTTTAATAACATCAATCACACAACCTTAAAAAAAAGAAAACCTTAAAAAAAAAGCAGCATCATGTTGAACCATCACGAGATGAGTAATTTGGAGATTATTTAAAACCTCTCTGAAGGACAGACGGTCAAATCAGATTGGGCCTATTTTTTGCTTTCGTTATGTAGGTTATGCAACTTTTTGGTAAAATAGAAATTGGGAGAAGAGGTGAATAGGAAGGGGAGTTGCTGGAGTGAAGGACAAATGTCTGGTAAAACAGGAAGCCGGGAATGATGCAGAAAAGAGGGAAGTGGGTCAACGGTCTGAAGGGAGGAATGTGACAGCGATCTGTGACATGTAGCAGGAGAGAAGGAAAGTGAGAGCAAGTGGGAAGATGGCGGCAGAGAGAGGGGAGGGGTTTCTAAATTAAGAAGAAGGGAGGCAGAAGGGTGTGAAGGAGGAGGAGGACGAAGAGAAAGAGTGAGGGTGAAAATGTGAGACAGGAAAAGGCAGAATCCATGGGAGGCAGGGGCTGTTAGAGAAAAGGGCCTCATAAATGTCACTCCTTTCTGGCTGATATTAATGGCAAATGTCAAAGACTCAGAACTTACAGGAGGTTAGTGCTCCTAAATACACACAAACACATGTATGAACGCTCTGGAGCACACCGAGTTTTTCCCTTCAGACAATGAATTTTGAAAGGAGGCAGTGACGGAGTGGGCCTGCAGAGGAGCTGTACATCTTAAAGACTGTAATTACACATAACTGTCAGTCTAATTAAGGCTTTTAATGAACTCCGCGAGAGCTCAGAAAGGACAAAAGCCGCCAGCCGCTGCAAGAGCAGCGTGTTTGTTTGCGTGTGTGTGTGATAAACGATGCGCTCGAGGATGAACGTGCACATAAACACCAACACAATCAAACACTTTAATGAGCCCGAGTGCAGCTTTCAGGTACACCATCCAACAAACATGCATACCTTCCAGGGTCTCTCATCTCCTATTGCAACACACTTTCACAAAAACACAGTTCACAACTAATTATTCCTGTCACGTCTCATGGTGATAAAGTGTGATTGTCCCGCCCACTGCAGAGCTGTGACTGGACATATAGGAAAGACCTTTGGAACAATTGGATTTGTCATTAAGGAAAACTTTATTTAAGATTTAGCTAAACTACTTCCCAACAGAGGTTTAATCTACATTATACATCATTAAAC